>NC_059221.1:51223500-51523500 GCF_020615455.1 Coregonus clupeaformis | reverse complement strand
CACCGTTCTTGTGATCATTTTGACCCCACGGGGTGAGATCTTGCATGGAGTCCCAGATCGAGGGAGATTATCAGTGGTCTTGTATGTCTTCCATTTCCTAATAATTGCTCCCACGGTTGATTTCTTCAAACCAAGCTGCTTACCTATTGCAGATTCAGTCTTCCCAGCCTGGTGCAGGTCTACAATTTTGTTTCTGGTGTCCTTTGACAGCTCTTTGGTCTTGGCCATAGTGGAGTTTGGAGTGTGACTGTTTGAGGTTGTGGACAGGTGTCTTTTATACTGATAACAAGTTCAAACAAGTGCCATTAATACAGGTAACGAGTGGAGGACAGAGGAGCCTCTTAAAGAAGAAGTTACAGGTCTGTGAGAGCCAGAAATCTTGCTTGTTTGTAGGTGACCAAATACTTATTTTCCACCATAATTTGCAAATAAATTCATTAAAAATCCTACAATGTGATTTTCTGGATTTTTTTTCCTCATTTTGTCTGTCATAGTTGACGTGTACCTATGATGAAAATTACAGGCCTCTATCATCTTTTTAAGTGGGAGAACTTGCACAATTGGTGGCTGACTAAATACATTTTTTCTCCACTGTATATACACATGTTCTGAAAGGCCCCAGAGTCTGCAACACCACTAAGCAAGGGGCACCACCAAGCAAGCGGCCCCATGAAGACCAAGGAGCTCTCCAAACAGGTCAGGGACAAAGTTGTGGAGAAGTACAGATCAGGGTTGGGTTATAAAAAAATATCAGAAACTTCCCACGGAGCACCATTAAATCCATTATTAAAAAATTGAAAGAATATGGCACCACAACAAACCTGCCAAGAGAGCGCCGCCCACCAAAACTCACGGACCAGGCAAGGAGGGCATTAATCAGAGAGGCAACAAAGAGACCAAAGATAACCCTGAAGGAGCTGCAAAGCTCCACAGCGGAGATTGGCGTATCTGTCCATAGGACCACTTTAAGCCGTACACTCCACAGAGCTGGGCTTTACGGAAGAGTGGCCAGAAAAAAGCCATTGCTTAAAGAAAGAAATAAGCAAACACGTTTGGTGTTCGCCAAAAGGCATGTGGGAGACTCCCCAAACATATGGAAGAAGGTACTCTGGTCAGATGAGAACAAAATTGAGCTTTTTGGCCATCAAGGAAAACGCTATGTCTGGCGCAAACCCAACACCTCTCAACACCCTGATAACACCATCCCCACAGTGAAGCATGGTGGTGGCAGCATCATGCTGTGGGGATGTTTTTCATCGGCAGGGACTCGGAAACTGGTCAGAATTGATGGAATGATGGATGACGCTAAATACAGGGAAATTCTTGAGGGAAACCTGTTTCAGTCTTTCAAAGATTTGAGACTGGGACGGAGGTTCACCTTCCAGCAGGACAATGACCCTAAGTATACTGCTAAAGCAACACTCAAGTGGTTTAAGGGGAAACATTTAAATGTCTTGGAATGGCCTAGTCAAAGCCCAGATCTCAATCCAATTGAGAATCTGTGGTATGACTTAGAGATTGCTGTACACCAGCGGAACCCATCCAACTTGAAGGAGCTGGAGCAGTTTTGCCTTGAAGAATGGGCAAAAATCCCAGAGGCTAGATGTGCCAAGCTTATACATTTACATTTTAGTCATTTAGCAGACACTCTTATCCAGAGCGACTTACAGGAGCAATTAGGGTTAAGTGCCTTGCTCAAGGGCACATCGACAGATTTTTCACCTAGTCGGCTCGGGGATTAGAACCAGCGACCTTTCGGTTACTGGCACAACGCTCTGAACACAAGAGACTTGCAGCTGTAATTGCTGCAAAAGGTGGCTCTACAAAGTATTGACTTTGGGGGGGTGAATAGTTATGCACGCTCAAGTTTTCTGTTTTTTTGTCTTATTTCTTGTTTGTTTCACAATAAAAAATATTTTGCATCTTCAAAATGGTAGGCATGTTGTGTAAATCAAATGATACAAACTAGGAAAAATGCCAAGGGGGGTGAAAACTTTCGCAAGCCACTGTATATGACATGATTCTCCATGGCGGAAACCTTCAATCTTCTTCCTTCTATATCTGTTGTCCTCTCTCTTCTCCCATCTCTCCCTCTCTCTCTGTCTTTCCTCCCCAGTTAGTGTCCAACTGAGGAACAAACATTTTCCAATGAACTACTGTGTATTCCTTGTTTATGATGTAACCAATTCTTTGAGTTCTGTTTGCTGTACAGTACTTAAGACTTTATTTTGTCTTGGCCTTTGTTAGACAGAATATGTATCTGTGATTGATTGTCTATGTACAAGACAAGCACACGCTTTCTCTGGGTTTGCTCAAGCATAGCCTCCCTCACACGAGGAATGATGAGTAACGATGAGTCATTACGAAGTGGTACGAGCTGTTAAGACAAGTTACACCAAATAACACCATTCAAACAGACAAGGGGCATTTAAAGACAGCCAGGAGAACAAAACACTTTGTGTTTCACCCCCTCCACCACTTACACCTGTTAATGCCAACCACATTAATTTTAACATCCCCTTTCCAACGCCCAGCTTCACGTCACATCTTGAGATAAATTCTCTGTTGTTGCTCAGGGTATGTGAAAGCAGAGCAAGTGTCACGCCCTGGCTCTGGAGACTCTAATATATTGAGCCAGGGTGTGTATAGTCTATGTGTGTTCTAGGTTTCACTTTCTGGTTTTGTAATTCTATGTTGGCCAGGGTGGCTCCCAATCAGAGACGGCTGTAGCTCGTTGTCTCTGATTGGGAGTCATACTTAGGTAGCCGTTAGGCATTCTTTTGGTGTGGTTTCTTGTTCGTATTTGGTTTGTGTATTACCATTGACTGTCACGTCATCGTTTTGTTGTTTTGATCGTGTGATCATTCTCTAAATAAATATGTTCGCCTTCAACGCTGCGCCTTGGTCCTCCTCTCTCACCGACGATCGTGACAGAAGAAACCACCAAGATTTGACCAAGCAGCGTGTCCAGGAGCCATCGCCAGGGAGATCTCTAGCAGATCTCCTTCGCCTCCTCGACTGGGTCAAGCCGAGTGAGGAAGAGAAGGGCTTGACATTGAGGCAGAAGGGCGAAAGGCTGGCGAGGGACATGGAGACCTGGTCCACGGGTAGGAGAGACGCCCAGAAAATTTTTAGGGGGGGGCTAACGCCGTGGACGACGGGCCAGCAGGAGACCGCGGCAGAGCGGCCCAGCGGATTGGCAGAGGAGGCCGCCAGGTTACGGGGGCCACTGGGCGAAGAGGGGGTGGAAGGTGTAGAGGCACGGCGAGAGGTACTGGGGTGTGTTACCAGTCCGGTCCGGCCCATTCCAGATCCCTGCGTAGGACCAGTGGTGTGTGTCCCCAGTACGGTCCGGCCTGTTCCTGCTCCCCGCACCAAGTCAGTGGTGCGCTTCGTCAGCCCGGCTCGGCCCGTTCCTGCTCCCCGCACCAAGTCAGTGGTGCGCTCGTCAGCCCGGCTCGGCCCGTTCCTGCTCCCCGCACCAAGTCAGTGGTGCGCTTCGTCAGCCCGGCTCGGCCCGTTCCTGCTCCCCGCACCAAGTCAGTGGTGCGCTTCGTCAGCCCGGCTCGGCCCGTTCCTGCTCCCCGCACCAAGTCAGTGGTGCGCTTCGTCAGCCCGGCTCGGCCCGTTCCTGCTCCCCGCACCAAGTCAGTGGTGCGCTTCGACAGCCCGGCTCGGCCCGCTCCTGCTCCCCACACCAAGCCAGTGGTGTGCGTCGTCAGTCCGGCACGGCCCGTGCCTGTTCCACCGGTGGCTGGTCCGCACAGGTCAGATGCTTCACGCTGGAGCTAGAGCAATCCGCTCCACCAGTGTGCAGTCCAGCTCCGACAGCGGGGCCAGACCGGACCAGGGGTACTTTGGGGGGTTGGAGAGGGAGCGGGGATCAGGCCCGAGCCGGATCCGCCGCCTAAGCGGAGTGCCCACCCGGTACCTCCCTGTGGTATTTGGTGGGCGCGGTCGGAGTCCGCGCCTTTAGGGGGTACTGTCACGCCCCTGGCTCTGGGGACTCTAATATGTTGAGCCAGGGTGTGTATAGTCTATGTGTGTTCTAGGTTTCACTTTCTGGTTTTGTAATTCTATGTTGGCCAGGGTGGCTCCCAATCAGAGACGGCTGTAGCTCGTTGTCTCTGATTGGGAGTCATACTTAGGTAGCCGTTAGGCATTCTTTTGGTGTGGTTTCTTGTTCGTATTTGGTTTGTGTATTACCATTGACTGTCACGTCATCGTTTTGTTGTTTTGATCGTGTGATCATTCTCTAAATAAATATGTTCGCCTTCAACACTGCGCCTTGGTCCTCCTCTCTCACCGACGATCGTGACAGCAAGGGTCCACAGGGAAGGGAGTAGAGGGTAAGGGGGTATTTTGGAATTAAGAAGACCTGGGAATATCCGGTTTCACTCCCTGAAGAGATTATGTGTTGATCCGGTTAGAGGGGCCAGATTGTAAGGAAGGCCGCCCCATCCCTGGTCCTTCACAGCACCTCAGAACAGTCCACAGCTGAGACACGGCTAAGGCATGGAGGCATGGAGGAGGGAGGAATACTGCAGACTGCAGGCATGGTGGTGGCCAGTGTTCGGTTGCTTCACAGACAGCTGGCCTGTAATTCTGAAATTACCTTGGCCTAATGGATTCAGCTCTGAAGAGGCACCGCTCTCTTCTCTCGCTCACACACAATAAAAAAATCCCCCTCCTTAGATTCCCTTTCACCTGTAAAACACCATGCATCACATTCTTTTATAGTCATCTCTTTTCCATCTCCTTCTTTCCTTGGCTGAGGGAAATTCATTTGAATTCTGGAATACTACTAAGAGTGGGGTTATTTTCGTCCAAGGCTGTCTGTTTGATATTAAATAGTTTGATCTATCACAGTCACATAAAAGACAGCTTGTAAGAGGAAAAAGACATCCTCTCCACTTCTATCTCTCCCTCTTCCCCCCAGCCATCCAAGCGCATCCCTATCATAGCCCTATCCATCTTTGGCCCACTCTGTAGGGTCCCTAGGGAGGGCTCGAGTGGAGATGATGGGCACCATTTCCCTCTTTCCTTTGAGTGCACTTCCACTCCCCACAAAGACAGCAGAGAAAGAAAGAGAGTGATAGAGAGAGAGGGAGAAAGAGAAGAGAAAGGGAGAGAGAGAGAGAGAGAGAGAGAGAGAGAGAGAGAGAGAGAGAGAGAGAGAGAGAGAGAGAGAGCAACTGATCCTGTTTTTATATAAAGTCATCCATAAATGATGGGAGCTGTGGAAGGGAAGTGGGAGAGGATGCGGGTTAAGGGGCCAAGGGGGTAAGAGACAGGCCCAGCCGTATCCCCTTACACTGAGAGAGGGTCTCATCCAGTGGAGGTGGTGAGGGATAGGAGCGAGCTAAACACTAGACCTGGTAGCCATGCGGTGGTGAGGGCGACGGCCAGTCACCGTGCTGTTCGTAGTGCAGTGAACAAAGCTGGTGCCACGGCAAGTTATGCTGCTGTGCTAGGCTTGCCTCCCGGAGGGACAGGCCCGGAAATTCCATGTCCCAGAGTTCCCTGTGTGAGCTGCTTCCTGCCAGCCTGGGAGACCAACACTCATTCACTGCTGGCGGAGGATAACGAACAAGTGTTTCAGGAAAGTCTGAGAAAATCGGATGACACTCAGAAACTCCAAAGTAAGCAACAGACTAATCCTAGTTTCAGCCCATACTGTTACTGTTTGCTCTTTAGTTGACTCCATTTAGGATCAATAATGCTCCACTGTGGCACTGGAGTCATAGGATCATACAGAGGATCACATTACTATAGGTCAATGAAGAGTCATGGTTAGAATACACTTCCTGTGTATGAACTAATGGTTTGAATACACTTCCTGTGTATAGGCCTGTGTCTTTGGCTGTTTATTCTTGACTGGTTAATGTCTAAATAATATGTGTGAGTATTTCTGAGTATCTGTGAAAGAGATAGAGAGCGTGTGTGAAGTACAGTTTGTAAACAGTCAGTGTATGTGTGAGTAAGTGAATGTCTCCCATGGGACCGGAAATCCTTCCCTCAGGGTTAAAAACAAGCCTGACCCAACACATCAAAGCCCAGAGGGTTGGGCTCAGAGGGGTGGTCCCAGATCCAGATGTATACCTCTCCTCCTTCTGTCCCTTCTCCCACTATTCACTGTCACGAAACATGATCCCCTCTTAGCTCTGAGAGCATTCTCTGAGACACAATGGCAGGGGTGACAGGGTCAGGGCAGTTGGCATTCCCATGGACTAACACACGCACACGCAATTCTTTTTATATTTCACTTCCTCTGTTCTCTTCTCTCCTTGTGAACTCTCTCTAATATGTCTCTTTGTCTGTGATTGTTTTCAGGGGGATTATTTTGGGATTGTTTGACATTTGGCTTCTGGATAAAATTGGGCATCAGATGCCTGCATTAAGGTTGCCATGTCTATTCTCAAGCTTCTTTTGTCTATATATGGTGTCCAGCAGTAGATAGGGTCGGCGGGTAGCCTAGTGGTTAAGAGCGTTGGGCTAGTAATCAAAAGGTCACTGATTCTAATCCCCGAGCAGACTAGGTGGGGGAAAAAAATCTGTCGATGTGACCTTGAACAAGGTCTGGATAAGAGTGTCTGCTAAATTTACATTTAGTCATTTAGCAGACACTCTTATCCAGAGCGACTTACAGTTAGTGCATACATTTTTTTTCTCTTCATACTGGCCCCCCGTGGGAAACGAACCCACAACCCTGGCGTTGCAAGCGCCATGCTCTACCAACTGAGCTACACGGGGCCTAAATGACTCAAATGTAAATAGGCTAGCATGTGTACAAACCACTGGTACTGAATGTATCTAGCAGGATGTACTAATCATTAGTATGTATTTTCCATAAGGTCGATAGGTTCAGTACACATCCCTGCATTCTGTATCAGAAAGTAGGCTGGCCCTCTTTGAAATCCCGTAGACTCGATGCATTGCACTCTTTTTACTTGTAAATCCCTCCTGGATAAACTTCAACCGTACCTTACTTCATTGTTAACTTATAGACATAAGAGATACCAGACCCGTTCTCAGGGATGACTAACTCTGGAGATCCCTTTGATCTCCACTGAGTTAGTTTTTTTGCATCTTACTTGTGGAATCATCTCCAAGGCACTTTAAAATTGGATGAATTGGTGCCTCTGGGAAAATTCAAAAGGCTGATTGAGTATTATTGATTAGTATTATTGATGTGTACAGCATATTGATGTGAATATTAATGTGTACAGCATATTGATGTGAATATTGATGTGTACAGCATATGTATGTGTATTATTGATGACTATTATTGATGTGTACAGTATATTGATGTGTATTTTTGATGTGTACAGTATATTGATGTGTATTATTAATGTATATTATTGATGTGAATATTGATGTGTACAGTATTGTCACGCCCTGACGTATGGAACTCTTGTATGTTGAGTCAGGGTGTGGAAATCTATGTGATGTATTCTATGTTTAGGATCTAGGTATTGTATTTCTATGTTTGGCCGGGTGTGATTCCCAATCAGAGACAGCTGTCGCTCGTTGTCTCTGATTGGGGATCATACTTAAGTAGCCTGTGTGCCTACCTATGTTGTGGGATCTTGTTCCTGTGTTTGGCTTGTATTGTGTATAGCCTTGGACTTCACGTTACGTTGGTTTGTTGTTATGTCGTGAGTGTTTATTCGTTAATAAACATGTTCGCATACCACGCTGCACCTTGGTCTGACCCGTCTCTCAACGATCGTGACAGAAGATCCCACCAACAACGGACCAAGTAGCGTGCCCAGGAGCAGCAGACACCCTGGACACAGGTGGGGAAGAGTTTTTGGACATGGGAGGAGATTTTGGCAGGGAAAGGACCCTGGGCGAAGGAGGAGGCCCAGGCAGGAGAGAAACACAGAAGGCATCGGCCGAGGAGGAAGCCCGAGAGACAGCCCCAATAAAAATGTTTGGGGGGGCTAAAAGGGTGGTCGGGGATCGATAGAGAAGAGCCCTCGTGGGGGCTCGTGGGGGCTCAAGGAGGAGTCCTCACTGGAGGAGGACTGGGCGCGGAGAGTAAAGGACTGGTACAGTCGTAGACCTCCAGCGCCGGTTCCCAGTCCGGTACACCTTGTGCCTGCTCCTCGCACCAAGCCAGTGGTGCGTGTCGCCAGCCCGGTACGCCCCGTACCTGCTCCCCGCACCAAACCAGTGGTGCGTGTCGCCAGCCCGGTACGCCCCGTACCTGCTCCCCGCACCAGGCCAGTGGTGCGTGTCCCCAGTCCGGCCCGGCCCGTTCCTGCTCCTCGCACCAGACCAGTGGTGCGTGTCCCCAGTCCGGCCCGGCCCGTTCCTGCTTAGATTCGAGGCGTCGGGTGGGAGGCCTGCAGTATCTCGTGGAGTGGGAGGGGTACGGTCCGGAGGAGCGGTGCTGGGTCCCTAGGAGGGACATCCTCGATCCCTCCATGTTGAGGGATTTCCACCGTCGTCATCCGACTCGCCCCGCACCGCGTCCTCCTGGCCGTCCCCGAGGCCGGGGGGGGGGGGAGCCTGCCCTCCTCCTTGCTCGGGCAGGCTGCGGCGTTCGTCGTCACCAGAATACTAGCTGCTGCCGATCTATGTTATATGTGTCTATGTTGCACCTGTTGTCTAAGTCACACACCTGTTTCCCATTTGTGTAATCACGTCTACCCTATTTAACCCAGGTGCTCCCAATGTGTCTTGTGCGTGGTTGTTTTTCGTTTCGTGTGTCGTTTGGTGAGCGGGTTAGTTCCTTCCTGCGTGGAGGTATTGCTGTGTTGTTTTCTTTACTTAAGTTCAGTAAAGTACGTTTTCCTCGAGTTCTGTGTCCTGCGCCTGACTTCGATCCACCGCATTACACTGAAACCCGTTACAAGTATATTGATGTGTATTATTTTATGTGTCCAGTATATTGATGTGAATATTGATGTGTATAGCATATTGATGTGCATTATTTATGTGTATTATTGATGTGTACAGTATATTGATGTGTATATTGATGTGCTTTTGATGTATATTGATGTGTATGCAGGGCTCAGTCATTTTTAAAACAGACCTTGGTCTCAGCATCCCTGTCGAAATAAAGATTAAATAAAATAAAAAATATAATAAGTAGTATTAACCTAAGTATGTAAGAGCCATATGTGCACCAATCATCATTATGTGTCCTGAAGTGAATATGTTAAGCAGATTGTATGTTAAGCCCCAGTGTCTAGCACCCCGCAGTGAGTCTACAGTCATATTTAAGAGAGGCGGTACAGAGATGTATCATAGGGCCTTTGTCTGTCTGTGACCAAGGTCAGACGGTCATACAGAGATCACAGAGATCATCAGAGAGCAGAGGAATCAGAAGGGAGGATGTCATTAGAGATCTGTCTGGATGGAATCCCCCAAAAGCCGCCACGTGACTAGATTAGGAGCTGGGAGGCAGTGAGAGGGCAGACGAACAAGGAGAGGAACAGGGGCAGGCGGGCAGTGGGCTCACCATGGGGCTGTGTAGTGTACCATTCATATGGACACAGCACATAACAAGCCCAGAGAGGAGCATGACCTTGGGTGTACCGTCTGCCTGTTTCCTTTGTGTTTTTAGGTTATTCAAAAAAGTATGTACGCGGGCATGTGTGTGTTTGTGTGTGTGTGTGTGTGTGTGCATGCGTGCCTGCATAGTCGCATCTGTGTGCGTGCGAGCGTATGTGCGAGGGTGTGTTGGACATAAATTGGATATTCTGTGTCTTTAATTATAGGCTGTGTGTTCCTGTCAGTGAGGCTGACTGGCCCTCACACAGCTCCTACCCACCCTCTGCTCCTCTCCTCCTCTCCTCCTCTCCTACATAATGTCGCTGACTCCAGGTCAGAACAGAGCTATGCAGACTAATGAGCTATCACAGAGAGGGAGAACACGGGACGGAGAAAGAGGAAGAGAGAGAGAGAGAGAGAGAGAGAGAGAGAGAGAGAGAGAGAGAGAGAGAGAGAGAGAGAGAGAGAGAGAGAGAGAGAGAGAGAGAGAGAGAGAGAGAGAGAGAGAGAGAGAGAGAGAGAATGATGGTGGTGGAGAAAAAGAGAAAACAGAGAGAAGGGACACGGTTCATTTTAAAACACCCTCATAGTCGTGAAACTAGCCATGTCAGACCATTTTCTTTCCTTCACGTTTTCTTCATCTTTTCCCTCTTTCTCTTGTCCAAGGTCTGATTGTCTCTCTGGCTGAAGCATATGGGCACCCAGGTCTCCTCCAACACACTGACCCTAGCGTAGTAGTTAGTGTTAGTGACTCAGACCAGAGAACCCCAAGGCTCCAGGGGGAGAGTCAGAGACACGTACCCAGCCAGGGGCCACTCTGAGCGGGTAGACATAAAGCCCTGCAGCCTGGACCCTGGCTCTCCTACAGGCTCTCCAGGCCTCTGGGTGGCTACACTGTCACAGACACTCAGTGAAGCAGTGTGCGGTGAGGTGGCTATGGGATCTATGAATAAGATATCTACTGTACATGTCCACATGCTGTATATCCACAGTCACCACATGTTAGGGTGCAAGATTTCAGTAATTTTCCCCAAATTCACAGGTTTCCCAGAAATCACAGTTGGAAGATTCCTGGATTCAGTATGGAATAAGCAGGAAATCTACGAATCCTCCAACCGGGATATCTGAAAAAGCTGTATTTTGGGAAAGTTTCCAGAATTTTGCAACCCTTCCACATACAGTGAGGGAAAAAAGTATTTGATCCCCTGCTGATTTTGTACGTTTGCCCACTGACAAAGAAATGATCAGTCTATAATTTTAATGGTAGGTTTATTTGAACAGTGAGAGACAGAATAACAAAAACAAAATCCAGAAAAACGCATGTCAAAAATGTTATAAATTGATTTGCATTTTAATTAGGGAAATAAGTATTTGACCCCCTCTCAATCAGAAAGATTTCTGGCTCCCAGGTGTCTTTTATACAGGTAACGAGCTGAGATTAGGAGAACACTCTTAAAGGGAGTGCTCCTAATCTCAGCTTGTTATCTGTATAAAAGACACCTGTCCACAAAAGCAATCAATCAATCAGATTCCAAACTCTCCACCATGGCCAAGACCAAAGAGCACTCCAAGGATGTCAGGGACAAGATTGTAGACCTACACAAGGCTGGAATGGGCTACAAGACCATCGCCAAGCAGCTTGGTGAGAAGGTGACAACAGTTGGTGCGATTATTCGCAAATGGAAGAAACACAAAAGAACTGTCAATCTCTCTCGGCCTGGGGCTCCATGCAAGATCTCACCTCTTGGAGTTGCAATGATCATGAGAACGGTGAGGATGTCATGAACCCTGCGTCCTGAGTCAGTTCCTGCCTGTGTTGCCGTTTTTTCTGCTCTGAATCTCCTGTTTCCTGAAGGTTCTTGAACGCTCCCTGCCTGGTTGCCGGGCGACGTTGCTAGGCGGGAGATCTCCCGATTACCCGCACCTGCATCTCATCAGCGATCTGCACACCTGGTCCTGATCATCACCCTTCATAAGCTCTGACCTGACATCCATTCCCTGCCGGATCGTTAGCCATGAACAGTATGTTTGTCAGCGTATCAGCCTCTGAGTTACTAGCGTTAGTTTTGTTGTTTTGCACCTTGTTGGCTTGCCGTGTACTTACCTCCATTTGTTTCTATCTACAGTCATTCTCCCGGAACCTTCACCCAACCCCTGCCTGGTTGTCGGCGGCTGCCGAGCCATTATTGGATCTGCCACTGCACCTCCACCAACTCATCTCCGCCGCCCGCTCTGTCCCCTGGATTATTCTGCATCGTCTTTTGAATCTGTTAATAAATACTCACCTTCGTTCAACTCACCTTGTCCTGGTCTGCTTCTGGGTTCTGGCTTAGAAAACCGTGACAGAACGATCCGGCCAGATTCTGAACCCATGCAAGTGGGGCGGCATGGGTTAACCAAGGAGGAGCGCCAACATAGACGTAAGACCAACCGCTGCCTCTACTGTGGTAGTTCGGGACATTACATCTCCACTTGTTCCCAGCGGCCGTCAAACTGCTCGGCTCGCTAAAGTTGGGAGGACTTTTAGCGAGCCAGTTTCAACCTCTCAATACCCCTGTCAGACCCCGTTTCCCGGCTACCCTCATGAACAGGAATCAGAGTTTAGCGATTAACGCTTTCGTCGATTCAGGTGCCGATGGAAGCTTTATTGATGCCGACGTGGTGGAACAGCTGGGGCTTTCCAAGGAGCGATTACCGGAAGCCATTGAAGCTACCACTCTGAACGGCAGTAGTCTGGCACGTATCACGATGAGGACTGAACCGGTTAAGATGCTGTTGTCAGGGAATCATTCTGAGGTTATCTCATTCTTCATTCTGCCTTCTTCCCATGTTCCTCTGGTCCTTGGATACCCCTGGCTGAAAGAACACAATCCCACGTTCGATTGGGTGACTGGCAAGGTAACTAGTTGGAGCATTGATTGTCATGCTAACTGCCTCAAAACTGCCTGTTCCCATTCTGTTCCCAGTCAGGTGATTGAGGCTAAACCCCCAGATTTGTCCCTGGTTCCCGAGACATATCACGATTTGGGGGAAGTGTTCAGTAAGCAGAGGGCTCTGTCACTCCCTCCCCACCGACCATATGATTGTGCCATAAACCTGTTCCCTGGAGCTGTCTATCCCAAGGGACGGTTATACAGCATCTCCCGACCTGAACGTGAGGCTTTGGAGACCTACATAAAGGAGTCCCTAGCTGCTGGTCTCATTCGTCCCTCGTCATCACCCCTGGGGGCAGGATTCTTCTTTGTGAGTAAAAAGGATGGCTCTCTTCGACCTTGTATTGATTATCGGGGGTTGAATGATATCACGGTCAAGAACAAGTATACCCTGCCCTTGATGAGCTCTGCTTTCGACTCCTTACAGGGTGCTACTGTGTTCACCAAGCTGGACCTACGCAATGCGTATCATCTGGTCCGGATCAGAGAGGGGGACGAGTGGTTGACTGGTTTCAATACACCGATGGGTCATTTCGAGTATCAGGTGATGCCGTTTGGACTGACCAATGCCCCAGCAGTGTTCCAGAGTATGGTGAATGACGTCCTGAGAGATATGATCGGTCTTTTTGTGTTCGTTTACCTGGATGACATTCTAATCTTCTCGAAGGAGCCTTCCAGCCACGTCCAGCATGTCAAGCAGGTTCTGCAGCGATTGCTGGAGAATCGCCTGTTTGTGAAGGCCGAGAAGTGTGAATTTCACGCCCACACTACATCCTTCCTCGGGTACATCATCTCCAGGGGAGAGATTAGGATGGACCAAGAGAAGGTTAGGGCGGTTCTGGATTGGGCCCAGCCCGGTACGAGATTGCAGCTCCAGAGGTTTCTGGGGTTTGCGAATTTCTATCGGAGATTTATCCGTGATTACAGCCGTGTGGCCGCTCCTTTAACTGCCCTGACTTCTAGTACCAGGACCTTCAGTTGGAATCCTGAGGCGGACCGAGCTTTCCTGGATTTGAAGAGGCGATTCACCAACGCACCGATTCTCTCTCAACCTGACACGGCCCGTCAGTTCGTCGTTGAAGTGGATGCGTCTGATGTGGGGGTTGGCGCCATCCTGTCCCAGCGATGCTCCACTGACGGTAAACTCCATCCCTGCGCCTACTACTCTCGTCGTCTTTCGTCTGCGGAGAGGAACTACGATGTGGCGCCACTGGTTGGAGGGGGCGGAGCAACCGTTTATTGTCTGGACTGACCACAAGAATCTTGCTTACGTGAAATCGGCTAGACGTCTCAACTCCCGTCAGGCCAGGTGGGCTTTGTTTTTCGGACGCTTTAATTTTTCCCTGACGTTCCGACCTGGGTCTAAGAACGGCAAGGCGGACGCCTTGTCCCGGATGTTCTCCAAGACGGAGGAGAGTGGGGCCAAGACCGAGACGATTCTTCCCCGGAACTGTGTCGTGGGAGCAGTTATGTGGAGGATTGAGGAGGAGGTTATGGCGGCCCTTCAGACGCAGCCCGGTCCCGGTAACGGTCCACCCGGTCGGTTGTTTGTGCCTGAGTCGGTTCGTTCTGCTGTCCTCCAATGGTCCCACGCCAGCAAGATGGCTTGTCACCCTGGCGTGGCTCGGACGATGGCGTTACTTCGCAGACGATTTTGGTGGCCTGCCATGGGAGAAGATACTCGGAGGTTTGTTGCTGCCTGTCCAGTGTGTGCGCAGAATAAGAGTGCCAATCGGCCCAGCTCTGGACTTCTTCACCCCCTCCCTATTCCCCGGCGACCATGGTCGCATCTGGCCCTGGACTTTGTCACTGGGTTGCCCTCTTCTGAGGGGAACACGGTCATTCTGACTATCGTGGACAGATTCAGCAAGTTCGCCCACTTTGTGCCCATTTCCAAGCTTCCCTCTGCCTCTGAGACGTCCGAGATCCTGGTTAGGGAGGTTTTCAGTGTCCACAGGTTGCCCAGTGACATAGTTTCCGACCGTGGTCCTCAGTTTACCTCTGCTGTCTGGAAGTCCTTCTGTTTGGCCATTGGAGCTACAGTCAGTCTCACCTCTGGTTTTCACCCCCAATCTAATGGTCAGGCGGAGAGAGCCAACCAGGAGATGGAATCCACGCTACGCTGCCTTGTCTCCTCCAACCCCACCTCCTGGGTCTCTCAGTTGCCTTGGGTTGAGTATGCCCACAATACTCTCCCTACATCTGCCACTGGGATGTCTCCCTTCCAGTGCCTGTATGGCTACCAACCTCCCTTGTTTCCTTCTCAGGAGAAAGATCTCTCAGTGCCCTCTGTTCAGGCCCACATTCGTCGTTGCCACCGGACCTGGCATCGGGCCAGAAAGGCCCTCCTTAGAGTTTCTGACCGGTATCAGCTCCAGGCGAATCGTCGCCGGATTCCCGCCCCCACCTATACCATCGGAGATAGGGTCTGGTTGGCTACACGGGATCTTCCTCTGCGGACTGAGTCTAAGAAACTGTCACCGAAGTTCATTGGTCCGTTTGTGGTGGAGAGAGTGATTAATCCTGTTGCGGTTCGACTCAAGTTACCTAGAACGCTCAGAGTCCATCCCACCTTTCATGTCTCCTGCCTCAAGCCTGTTCTCCTCAGTCCTCTGTTGCCCCCTCCGCCTCCTCCTCCTCCCCCTCGGATGATCGGAGGTGGTCCTGCCTACACGGTGCGCCGCATTATGGATTCCAGACGGCGGGGCCGGGGTTTCCAGTATCTCGTGGACTGGGAGGGGTATGGTCCTGAAGAGAGGAGTTGGATTCCTCGGCGTCAGATCCTTGATGCTGACCTCCTTCGTGACTTCTACCGCCTCCATCCTGGCGCTCCGGGTAGTCCGCCCGGTGGCGTTCGTCGGAGGGGGGGTACTGTCATGAACCCTGTGTCCTGAGTCGGTTCCTGCCTGTGTTGCCATTTTTTCTGCTCTGAATCTCCTGTTTCCTGAAGGTTCTTGAACGCTCCCTGCCTGGTTGCCGGGCGACGTTGCTAGGCGGGAGATCTCCCGATTACCCGCACCTGCATCTCATCAGCGATCTGCACACCTGGTCCTGATCATCACCCTTCATAAGCTCTGACCTGACATCCATTCCCTGCCGGATCGTTAGCCATGAACAGTATGTTTGTCAGCGTATCAGCCTCTGAGTTACTAGCGTTAGTTTTGTTGTTTTGCACCTTGTTGGCTTGCCGTGTACTTACCTCCGTTTGTTTCTATCTACAGTCATTCTCCCGGAACCTTCACCCAACCCCTGCCTGGTTGTCGGCGGCTGCCGAGCCATTATTGGATCTGCCACTGCACCTCCACCAACTCATCTCCGCCGCCCGCTCTGTCCCCTGGATTATTCTGCATCGTCTTTTGAATCTGTTAATAAATACTCACCTTCGTTCAACTCACCTTGTCCTGGTCTGCTTCTGGGTTCTGGCTTAGAAAACCGTGACAGAGGAATCAGCCCAGAACTACACGGGAGGATCTTGTCAATGATCTCAAGGCAGCTGGGACCATAGTCACCAAGAAAACAATTGGTAACACAATACGCCGTGAAGGACTGAATTCCTGCAGTGCCCGCAAGGTCCCCCTGCTCAAGAAAGCACATATACAGGCCCGTCTGAAGTTTGCCAATGAACATCTGAATGATTCAGAGGAGAACTGGGTGAAAGTGTTGTGGTCAGATGAGACCAAAATCGAGCTCTTTGGTATCAACTCAACTTGCCGTGTTTGGAGGAGGAGGAATGCTGCCTATGACCCCAAGAACAACATCCCAACCGTCAAACATGGAGGTGGAAACATTATGCTTTGGGGGTGTTTTTCTGCTAAGGGGACAGGAAAACTTCACCGCATCAAAGGGACGATGGACGGGGCCATGTACTGTCAAATCTTGGATGAGAACCTCCTTCCCTCAGCCAGGGCATTGAAAATGGGTCGTGGATGGGTATTCCAGCATGACAATCACCCAAAACACACGGCCAAGGCAACAAAGGAGTGGCTCAAGAAGAAACACATTAAGGTCCTGGAGTGGCCTAGCCAGTCTCCAGACCTTAATCCCATAGAAAATCTGTGGAGGGAGCTGAAGGTTCGAGTTGCCAAACATCAGCCTCGAAACCTTAATGACTTAGAGAAGATCTGCAAAGAGGAGTGGGACAAAATCCCTCCTGAGATGTGTGCAAACCTGGTGGCCAACTACAAGAAACGTCTGACCTCTGTGATTGCCAACAAGGGTTTTGCCACCAAGTACTAAGTCATGTTTTGCAGAGGGGTCAAATACTTATTTCCCTCATTAAAATGCAAATCAATTTATAACAATTTTTGACATGCATTTTTCTGGATTTTTTATAGACTGATCATGTCTGTCAGTGGGCAAACGTACAAAATCAGCAGGGGATCAAATACTTTTTTCCCTCACTGTATACAGCTATTACTTCTAATCTATATGTAAAAGAGGCATGCAGGACTGCAGAGGCTCTTCTCCAGTGGGGTTGGAGGTGCTCCCAAACAAGAGCCAGGTACGGGGAGCCGCAAGGGGGGCCAGGGAGGTGCTGGATTAAACCCCCCCCACAATGCTGACCCCCGCCAGGGACTCAACAGAGAGCCAGATCACTACCCTCTGTCCAAAAATACCTCCACACGCATTCCAACAATGTCTGTCCTTCTGTCTGTCTGTCTGTCTGTATGCATAGACCTGGCAGTAGCACGTGTTTATTTCCAGCTCCTGTTCAAATGCATCATTCATGGTAATTTGGTACTTTCCATTATATAAGACTATTAGTTAGGGGTGTAACGATTCGTTTTAACAACGATTCGATTTGTATCACGATTCGTGGTTGTCGATACGATTCAAGGACGATATTGGTTCATTTAGAACGATACGATCCGAAACGATTCAGTGACTTGAAATCGATTCAGTAACTTTTTAGCCAAAAATTCAACCAGTGTGACTGAAATAAATACCTGGATACTGGACAGTGCAGGTGAAGTTTCCTAGATTCCTGTTTCTTGTAAGGACCGCAATGGTGGCTTGATAATTTCTCGCTCGTCGGCTTCTCCTCTGTCGTCCGCCATGCTATGTTTTGTTGTCTTTGCGCCTTTGCGCTGCTGCTGGCGCGGGGCGATGACGTCGCGGATAGGCAGACTGAATCGAGTAATGTTTAAAGCCTTTATCATTAAAAGTGCTAAGAAAAAACATCCATATAAAGTCTGACGTGCTTAAATCCAATGGGTTATTTCCTAGTATCGATACAATCGATTTATTACATTTTAAAACGATGTTAGATTGATATATGTTGTCCAAAAGGCCAACTCGCCGAGCACAGATCGATGTAGTTGGATCATAGGAATATAAATCGATACATCGATGTAGTAGATGGATCGTTACACCCCTACTATTAGTGATGGCCTTTGGTGTTTTGGGTTGTTTTATGAATGTTGAAACACAAAGAAACATACCATTTTACAATGTGTTGAATAAGATATGTAACAATATAGGCAGTGTTTGTTAGACAATGGAAGTAAGCTTAATGGTGCTATGGTGAATAGGGTGAATATTTTACTATGGGTTTTCCTAACTACTTATTTTTAAGTGCTCTGATGACATGTTAAAGTTAAGTAGTCCTGACATGCCTTTTCATGTCCTAAATATAGTCTGGGTATTCACCATTATATTAGGAATACAATGTTCTCCATAATTGTGCTTCACTGAAACAATAGTTATAAAACGGACATAATGCAGTGTTTGACATTCCAATGGCAAGATAATGGTTGAGGAAATTATCATAAAGCCTTTTCAAACAGATAAATTGGGCGAGAGGGGGGATGGGTAGTTCATCTGAAATGTGATTGCATGCGCGATCCAAACACCTTTCTCATAAAATAAATCCTCTGGGGGTCAACAAGGGTCACTTTGAACCCACAACAACCCTTCATACCACTCATTTCCACTCACACACACACACACACACAGGTGCACAGTACACTCACTGGCTGTGCCTAACCAACGGATGTGCCTGCTATGTGCTAATCATAATAAAAACAGGTTTGAGTTTCGGCAGTTCTACCCCCAGGCAGGTCAGGAGACTAGCATTAACTGCTCAGTGTAGACTAGTGCAGCTGTGTGAGTTAGTCAACAGGATATGCTCATCCCTTTTCAGGATACTGACAATAAAGATTTAACTTTGACATTAAAGGGGGGTAAACAAATGTACTACGATTTAAGGGTTGTGATAGATTTAAACTTAATGCAAAACAAACAAAAGCTTTGTAAAAATAAGTGCAGGTATGAGAAGAATATGAAAACGTATGAGGATAGCATCACAGTAAGACGAGGAAGGGCAAACTAAAGGCTGACTGATGCAGCATATCATTGAGGTCATCTTCCCCAGTCATCTCTGTATAGAACTGTAAATCAACATGGCAATCCAGGCGAGCTGCTCATCTCATCTTTCTGCTTTCTGAAGCACATCCAGCTACAGCCAGCCACAATAGAGTAGAGTAGGGCTGTTGGTTTAATTTCATTTCTGTTTTGGGTTGTAGCTCATGCAGTTGCTATTAAAGATGAATCAAGTGGAAAGGGCTAGGGAAGGGAAGGCTAAGCTTGTTTATACAGGGCTCTTATGCCCTAATGGTCCACTGCACTGAGAATGTGGCTTTTAGCAAAAGACAAAGTCACCAGGAATGTTGAAAAGTCACTGTGCATGTGATGGGAGTGTGTGTGTGTGTGTGTGTGTGTGTGTGTGTGTGTGTGTGTGTGTGTGTGTGTAGTGGTTGTGTGTAGTGGTTGTGTGGGTGATGTTAGGTGTTTGAAGCTATTTGTCAGTATCTCTCAAATCAAAAATATATCACACCACTAATTACAGAAACACCTTTTGTGAGTAAAGGTGTTATAGAATAATCATTATAATACATGTGGATGGCCCAGTCGGCAAGTGGATAATTGTTTTTAGAGGTATTTGGCATTGCCTAATGCCTCTAAGGAAATTAGAAATCATTCAAAATATGTGGGAAGCTACAGTATGACTAAGAATGTTCTCTGACCCACAACACATAAGTCAAGGCTTTCACTTTTAAGATAGGAATCAGACTTAGTCAATCAGAGAGCATAAACAGAGATGTAACTGTGGTGTGGGACTGTGGGAGAAGCCTGACTGACTGTCATGAGTTACTTAAATATTCCCTGGGACAGTCCTGGCTGTGCTGTGAGTGGGAGAATGTTCCAGGCCTGACTTGGATGAGATCGTTCCCATGCTGCAGCACCACCATATTGGGAAGAGGCACAGTACAGGGGGCATGACAGTTTTGGCTGGATGAATACTCAGACTGGCTGACGAGCATCATAACCCATGACCGTGAGCACCCAGTACTGGTCACTGATTGGTGCACAGACCTATTGTGACCCAGTGTCAGTTAGCTTGGCCAATCACAGCTTGGAATGGGGTTAGGAATGGTGACATTTGAACTCAAGGAGCAAGGCTTGTCAGTCATCGCTGTCTTTTAATACATCAGTCCTCGTTACTGTTATTTAGATACACAAATACACAGATGCCAAACACAGATAAACAGACATGCATACACAGAATATGCCCTCTCCCACAATACACACACACACACACACACATATACAGACAAACATTCTCATTTGCATTCTACTCAATCAGTTTCTAATTGACTTAATCCTCCAGATGGTCCGTAGCGTAATGCAGGGAAAATACAAAGCAGCTGCGAGTTTCCCTCTGTTCTGGACAGCCATAATGGCCCTGTTTCTGCCTTTTTAAAATAAACATCCTATTCACTAAGACACCAGTTCACACACACACACAATACCTAGACACAGTCATGACCCTAATTAGATCAACACCTCACCTCTGTTTTCCTCCATCCTGTGAATACTAGAACCTCTGCTGGTCTGGAGAACAACAGATCACTGAGGCTAAACTAATCAATGGTCTACTGCCACACTAAAACAATAGGCACCGTGACCTTGTTAATGGCAATACACGTCCTACCAAACTCACTGAGACCTATCAGACCACAGAGGCTGTAAAAATGGAATTGAGGAGGCTAGACTTCAGCTCCTGAAACAGAACGCACCTCAAGGACTAATAAATAATGATTAAATCAGTGATATTCAGAGACCACGGTGAGTCTCTTCTGTTCAACTAATATGTTATTACTAATACAGTCTCCATCGTATTACCCCCCACTAACTATGTCGATGGCAGTGTTAGTTGGCAGATGGAGTGACACCAACTGAGCTGATCCTGGTAAAAAAATATTTAAAAAATATGCCATTTAGCAGACGCTTTTATCCAAAGCGACTTACAGTCATGCATGCATACATTTTTTTTTTTGTGTATGGGGATCGAACCCACTACCTTGGCGTTACAAGCGCCGTGCTCTACCAGCTGAGCTACAGAGGATGGTACATTGCTGAGCTACAGCTGAGCTACAGCTGAGCTACAGCTGAGCTACAGCTGAGCTACAGCTGAGCTACAGCTGAGCTACAGCTGAGCTACAGCTGAGCTACAGCTGAGCTACAGCTGAGCTACAGCTGAGCTACAGCTGAGCTACAGCTGAGCTACAGCTGAGCTACAGCTGAGCTACAGCTGAGCTACAGCTGAGCTACAGCTGAGCTACAGCTGAGCTACAGCTGAGCTACAGAGGATGGTACATTGCTGAGCTACAGCTGAGCTACAGCTGAGCTACAGAGGATGGTAAATTGTTACACAGAGCTACTGTTGGGTGGTTATAGACAGTGGTGTAAAGTACTTAAGTAAAAATACTTTAAAGTACTACTTAAGTAGTTTTTTGGGGTATCTGTACTTTACTATTTATATTTTTCACAACTCATCCCTACTGCCTCTGATCTGACGGGCTCACTAAACACAAATGCTTGATTTATTACATTTACATTTTAGTCATTTAGCAGACGCTCTTATCCAGAGCGACTTACAGTTAGTGCATACATTTTTTTTCTCTTCATACTGGCCCCCCGTGGGAAACAAACCCACAACCCTGGCTTTGCAAGCGCCATGCTCTACCAACTGAGCTACAGGGGACATTATAAATTATGTCTGAATGTTGGAGTGTGCCCCTGGCTATCCGTAAATTTATAAAACAAGAAAATTGTGCCATCTGGTTTGCTTAATGTTAGGAATTTGAAATTATTCATACTTTGACTTTGACTTTTGATACTTAAGTATATTTTAGCAATTACATTTACTTTTGATACTTAAGTATATTTCAAACCAAATACTTTTAGACTTTTCCTCAAGTAGTATTTTACTGGGTGACTTTCACTTTTACTTGAGTCATTTTCTATTAAGGTATCTTTACTTTTACTCAAGTATGACAATTGGGTACTTTTTCCACAACTGGTTAAAGATTACAGGACTCTTTCTACAGACCCTGGTCCTGTGCTACACATGGGTAAGTTATAGTGGCCATAGCTGTAGTTGATGAAGGCCAGCAGGGGGTCTACTACATATGCAAATGCTTCTTCACAGTAATTATATAGTGGGTCCAGATAGTGGCCATGCAGCCAGGCAACTGGAGTGGAGAAGACACATGGTCCCTGGCAATACACTGCTGCTGCCAGCGCACATGAGAGGGGGGAGGAAGAGTGAAAGGGCAGAAGAGGGGGTTACGAGAAGGGAAGAATAGAAAGAGATGGATGGAATTAAAATTATGGGAAAAAGAAGGGCAGGAAGTCAGAGGCAGAAACCTGACCTAAATGTTTCTCTCTTTATTTAAATGTTTGAGTTTTTTTTTTTTTTACCATGGACGAACATCCGTTAACTAATTTACATCTGGAGTGAAAACATGAGCATCTGTGTTTTCTACGAACCAAGGGGTAAATAGGCAGGCAAGTGAGCACACACACTCTTGAGTGTAACTTGCTTGAGGCTGGTAGGCCGGGTGGGTGATATCATGTTTGTAGATGGAGTAAAGGGAGGGGGGTTATGGTCTCTTTACTGAAGATAAAAGGCTAATCACCTTTTTTTACATTTACATTTTAGTCATTTAGCAGACGCTCTTATCCAGAGCGACTTACAGGAGCAATTAGGGTTAAGTGCCTTGCTCAAGGGCACATTTACGTCATTTAGCAGACGCTCTTATCCAGAGCGACTCACAAATTGGTGCGTTCACCCTATAGCCAGTGGGATAACCACTTTACAACATCACCTATCGTCAGTGATGATCAAAGGGTTTAGATATGGACAGACAGAAGCACAACCCTGCTACCATTACAGAAGCCCCCCCGGTCCAAAGCTATGGAGGAGATAAGGAAGACTTCCGACCCACTGAGTCCTGCCTCCCAGCCACAGAGGCCTCTTCAGCCCTCACTGACAGACTCAAGTAGATTGGATGGGTTGAGAGATCATTCCTGTGGGCCAGTCACTCAGTCAGCCATTCTGCTTCAGCCCCCGTCCCTCCCCGACCTCCCTAGCAGTCTTCTGGCCCCTGGACAGAGCATGGGAACAGCCCAGCCCCACACAGCGCTCCGCACAGAGAGGAATGCAAACAGAGTGCAGCGCTGAGAGAAAGGAGTGGCACTGGAGCTTTTCAGCAAAGACAACAATCATAAATAGCAAATGCCCAAAGCAAAAGTACGCCAGTCAGTCAGTCATAAGTTGGCATGGTCAAAGCAATTAGTCAGAGAGATGACTGCTTGAAAACTCAGAAATGATTGAAGCAGCCCTCCCACAGTCGCAGACATGGACTGTTGTCACTGCAGAGCGGAGCAGCCAGAGGGATTGATTTGTCATCAGCCTTTAGGAGATAGATGCAGAGAGCAGAAATAGTATTACCTGACGTGTCCCACATGTTCAACTCAATCCTCTGTTTGTCGATTTCAAAACTGGCTGTGTAGTTTTCAAATACTGTGGGGACATAGTTCTGAAAAAAGGGTGCATGTTGATTAGTAAAGCACGAATAGCATAGGCTTAACATAGGTCAGACGTTAAATTACTTAAATGTAATGTATCATACAAATATATAGACTATATTAAAACACTGTTGGCAATAACACCCAGATAAAATATTAATCAAAAGGGGAAACTGAATACACTCCGAAATACATTATATGAGTCTATATTGTTTAATCACTAATAATAATGGCAATTTTGTATTTAAAGGTGCTCATTATTTCCGTCTTTCGGCTTTCCGTCTCTCTCTCTCTCTTTCTCTAGAGATTGCCTAACGCAGGTGCGAACACACCTCTGGCTCATAATTTAAATCAAGGAATTTGGGGTGAAATTATTAGAATAAAGAAACCCTGTCGTTCTATTTCATTTTGTGTCTCTCTTGACATTTATTTTTGCTTCATTCACAAACTGCGATGAGTTCCATCGACCCACAGTACACATACCACTCTTAAATGATCCAGTTGCCTGTTTTCAAGTGTGGACAGTCGTGTTCATAACGCAAGACTTCATAGCCTATATCAGGACACTTACCTCCGGATAGCAGTCCTTCGCAAAAACATGTAGGAGCGCCGTTTTACCACATTGCGTATCTCCGACCACCACGATCTTACAGCGGCTGCCTTGACTTTCCATCTTTGTCAGTCAGTGTGTCTGTTCTGGACGCGGATCGGTTTCATTCACCATCCGATGTGGATATAAGGTCAGACTGGAACTAAAGGAAAAACGAGCAGGTACATGCGCCGGTTGTGGCGCGCCCTCCTATGTGTCCTCCCCGGGTTGTCCTCCCCTGTCCACCCCGTGCAGCCCTCGGTTCCCACGGTTACACTAGCTATCCTCTAACTGCTAGATCACACCGCCTTGATCGCCTCAGCACTCAGCAGCAGCATGCGGTTCCCTCCCTTCAAACTCTACTTTTTAATTGGCCACGCCTTGCCCATACACGCGCCCAACGAGAGCGTGTTGGTCCTCGTGCCTCTCTGTGTTCATTTACTTGTTTGATAGCTTGTCTCTTTACTTGTCCAACAGTGACACACGTATTCATTATTTGTTGTCGAAAGATGATTCATATTATGATTGGGCTACATCTCCTGGCCTTTATTTATAGCTTTGAGGATTGTGTTTAGATACACATTTCAACGAATGTATTGACTGTTTATTACATAGTTATAAACTGTTAAACTAGACTCATAATTAGCCTAACAGTTTATAAACGGCTTATAAACCCTTTATAAATGATTTATAGGTCTAAAGTATGTGTTAATGGCAGTGTCATATATATTCTCGAAACAAATGAAAAGGAAAGTATTTTTGTATGATGCATTGTAGGTAGGCTACAACTATGGGGGGTGACGCGTGTATGGTGTGATGGATCATGTGCCTGTTCTACCAGGGCAGGGTGGTGACCAGGGTTTTAGTAGATAACTAGACAGTCATCACTGTAGCTTGAATCATCATGTTGGGGAAGTTGAAAGTCTTAACCCACTCAGCCCAACCCTGTCTTTATACATATCAATGGATCACTTGCACTTCCCTATCAAAAACTCGAATTGCCTCATTTGGAAGCTCTTCGACTGAAACGTCCATGTTTCAGGTACTGTTGTTGTTTCAAGTGAGATATAAATGTCACCTGAGGCAGAACGGTTTATAATTCACTGAGGTCACGTACTTGGTGTTACTTACTTTTTTCTACAGGCTTTTACTGCCTCCCTTTGGTGAGGAGTGGTATTTTATTTTTTAGGAAAAGCAACCCACCCTGAGCCACCAGCAGTAGAAGTGTGTGCATCTTCAGAAAGATTACTGAACCAAGAAGATACTGTTTTGGGGTGTTTCAATGGGCCTAAATTATTAGTATAAGTAATGTATAATATAAATGCAGCAATAGTGTTTCACTTTGTATGATACAGGCTACCTTTAACTTGTAAAAACCTAGGCATTACTGAATTCCACCAATACATATCTTCTTTAATTCAACTTTCTCAGCATGCAACTCCACTCTCTGATACAAGCTTTTATTTTAACCAGAGTTCAACACAATGAGCTATGCAGTGCTTCTTCTGAGCAGCAGGTGGACACAGAGCTCAGTCTCTCTCTGGTCCAGCGGTGGCAATGTATGAAAGTAACTTTTCCAGTGTTCCATATTTCTTTGAAATATTACTTATAATTAGAAACAATATGAGTGAAATAGCATTCCTTCCCAAAAATTGAAATTAAATATTTTTAAAAACAGCTTTTCTACCCCTGCTTGGACTGGTCACAAACAATGGAATGGTGTGGGAATATCCAGTGCCTTCAGAAAGTATTCAAATTTTTTACTTTTTCCACATTTTGTTGTGTTACAGCCTGAATTTAAAATTGATAAAATTTAGATTTTGTATCACTGGCCTACACACAGTACCCCATAATGTCAAAGTGGAATTATGATGTTAGAAATGTTTACAAATTAATTAAAAATGAAAAGCTGAAATGTCTTGAGTCAATAAGTATTCAACCCTTTTGTTATGGCAAGCCTAAATAGGTTCAGGAGTAAAAATGTGCTTAACAAATCACATAGTAAGTTGCATGGACTCACTCTGTGTGCAATAATAGTGTTTAACATGATTTTTGAATGACTACCTTATCTCTGTACCCCACACTTACAATTATCTGTAAGGTCCCTCAGTTGAGCAGTGAATTTCAAACACAGATTCAACCACAAAGACCAGGGAGGTTTTCCAATCCCTCGCAAAGAAGGGGACCTACTGGTAGATGGGTACAATTTTTAAAAAGCAGACATTGAATATTCCTTTGAGCATGGTGTAGTTATTAATAAAAACCAGTCACTACAAAGATTCAGGTGTCCTTCCTACCTCAGTTGCCGGAGAGGAAGGAAACAGCTCAGGGATTTCACCATGAGGCCAATGGTGACTTTAAACGAGTTACAGAGTTGAATGGCTGTGATAGGAGAAAACTGAGGATGGATCAACAACATTGTAGTTACTCCACAATACTAACCTAAATGACAGGTTGAAAATAAGGAAGCCTGGTACAGAATACAACTATTCCAAAACATGCATCCTGTTTGCAATAAGGCACTAAAGTAAAACTGCAAAAAAATGTGGCAAATAAATTAACTTTATTTCCTGAATACAAAGTGTTGTGTTTGGGGAAAATCCAACACAACAAGAAACTGAGTAACACTCTTCATATTTTCAAGCATGGTGATGGCTGCATCAACCTGGTTCAGTCTGCTTTCCAACAGACACTGGGAGACAAATTCACCTTTCAACAGGACAATAACCTAAAACTCAAGGCCAAATATAACCTGGAGTTGCTTACCAAGATGAATGTTGCTGAGTGGCCTAGTTACAGTTTTGACTTAAATTGGCTTGAAATAAGTGTATCTTTTCTATTTGTAAAATGATTTAGGTAGATATGAAAATAGAGTTTCTGAGGTCTCCAAATCCGTATTGCATGCAGTGATTATTAACGTTAGACAAGCGTCAGGACAGCTCTAGGCCTACACATTGGCCCTGCCTTGGTCAATTGTTCAAATTAGAACTTTATGGCTGTATTGCCCAACAGTCTCACTGCAGAATTAGACGTTCATCCATGTTCTCCAAACTTAAAATGTATCATTTCGAAGTTGCTCCAAATGTTACATTTCAACGTGTTTTTGTTGTTCCTGCTGCTTTGTATCGTTCCATATCTCAAAACATAACATTTCGAAGTTAAGGGTTAAGTTTAAGCACTCATTCCGATAGGTTAAGGTAATGGTTAAGGTTTGGGATAGGGTTAAAACATTAGGTTTAGGCACTCATTCCAAATTGTTATGGTAAGGGTTAAGGGTTTGGGTTTGGGATAGAAAAAATTAAAACCAGTGTCCACAACTGTAACCTTCTGATCCAAAGTCATGGGATTACATCCATCCACCATAGCAAAACCCAAGCCTACTTGATGGTAATAGCACTATCCTTAGTGGGCGGTTTGGAAGGCATTTCCCAGGTCCTCAGGACATGGATAGATGTCCAATGTGGGTTCTAGAAAGCTAGTCGGATGCCGGCAATTCAATTAGAGTAGGTTTGGCGCGCAAACCTTTTGTTTGTTGTTCAGTTATTTAGGCCTATTCTTTCTGGTCATGACTTTTGCACGTTTTGATAATTAGGTTACTATTTCCATATCAAGAAATGTTGCAAACTTACCGGTAATTGCTTGTTCTTGAACAGGGAAAATGTTTGAGGCCTGGTTTATTTTGAGCGCTCTACAGACTCCAGCAATGTGCCTTCCAGACAGGGGCTTCATGCACCTATTATTTTAGAGGGGGCACGAAGTGCGCAATGATGGAGGGGGATGGTCCAGAGGCAGCCTTGCAAGTCTGAGAATTTAGCATTCATTTTTCAAACACCTGAAACTGCTTTTTTCCTGCAATCTAGAGAAATAATCATTATGCCTAATTCTATGTGATAAAAAATATGTTTATTTTTCTGCATTAGTTATCTAAGCATACCTCTTTACCTGTTCAGTTGTAATTTTAATTAATTATGCATATTGATTCTTTAAGAACTTTTATGCCTTAGGAGTTTAGTACAACTGCCACATTGGTATAGCTATACTGTAGTATCATAACCCAATAATTAAAGCAATTTTATTATTTTCTAAAGTATATCAACCCTGCCAGCAGGCATGCCAGCAAGGATAGTTAGACAAGCTACCCAGCTAACACATAATGTTCTGAGAACCATGTTTCTTAGAGCTTGGTGAGAGCGTGGTTGTCATATGGCTATTTTGCATACAATCTTCCCACAACGTTCTGGGAATGGTGCAGGATAGTTGCTTGGCTTTCGAACATTCTCAGCACATTTAAGGAGCTTGACAAAGTAACGTTATTTTCTTGGTATTTCATTACTTTAATAGAACATTTCATAAAAGTTCAAACATGGTTACATTTAATTACTTTTTTGGTAAGGTTCTAGGAACGTTCTCCAACTGGTTTGACATTTGGGAATGTTTTCAATTAGTTCTGAGAACGTTAAGAAACTATGTTTTTCTGTGGGAATTTCAATACTTCAGCATAACATTTCCTACAGGTTTCCTCATGGTTCTATTTGAAGTCATATTCTTAGAACATTAAGAAAACGTTCCTTAAAAACTACAACAACAAAAAACATTAGAACGTTCTAAGAATGTTATTTAAAAACATATACATTCTGTTCTCAGCGTCAACAAAACTATCTATCCTCTATCTTGTTAAGTGTGTTCAGAGGTGCATTCAACAAGGGAACTAGTTCGCTAACGTTAGCTAACATATTCCATTTGTTTTGTGTTAGCCGCGACCGTTCGCTAACGTTAGCTAACAGTCTGAGAAGATAGTGTGCGGCAAACGTGTGTCTGTTTTGGGTCTAAACTACCTTAAAAATAATCAAGTGGCCATGTAGACTTTCTACTATGTTTAGTAGAAATAGCTAAATCGTTTTCAGTTTGAATATTGTTGCTAAAAAGCCACAGTTATCCTTGCAAAAAGTAGCTGTTTGATGTTTCACCTTAACATTTTGGAATGTTCATTCAAATTGTTCAACTGAAATTGTTACTTGGCAACATGTTCGCTGCAAACAGAAGCTTTGTTGAACTCGCCTCAGGTGTGTTGGCAACGCCCACTAATTGGCCACACCTGATCTTAATGAGTGCTTGTTTCCTTTGAAATGGGGTCTGTTTGAATAGATTAAAACGAAAAGCTTTGTATAAGTAAAAAAATAACATGGCATGCTAGCTCCATCCTGGTGGCTCAGTGGACTAATTCCTTGGCTAGAGAAGAGAAGAACATACAGATGTAGGATCTTAATTTGAGCCAGTTTGCTACAGCAGGAAAATTATCCTGGAGCAACAGTAAATGTAAATATTATGTTAATTATTATTCATGGCCAGTCCTCCTGTGTGGCTCAGTTGGTAGAGCATGGTGCTTGCAATACCAGGTTTGTGGGTTTGATTCCCACTGGGGACCAGTATAAAAATGTATGCACCACTGTAAGTCAGAGCTTCTGCTAAATTATTAAAATGTAAAAAAAAGTCAGTGTGTCCCCTCCGCAAAATACAGCTGACAGATCTTTTTATACATTTTTATGATAAAACGTGGTCTTAAAAATTAAGTTTAGTAATTGATTTAACATGACTCCTCTGCTTCCAAACCTCTGAACCCTCAGCTCCCTGCCTTATCCTGGCCACATTACAGTTCTGCTTTACAGCATTACACATTCAGTAATAACCTACTTAGACAAACAGAAGAAGAACTCTCAGTACACCTAGTTGTTCAGGAGCACAGACAGTGCTGCAGCAGTGACAACTCTTTTTAACATTTGTTCTGCAACTTTGGGCCTTAGTGGTGCATTGCAAAGACATGAATAATGTAATGCAGACTACCTGACTGAAGCATACTGAAAACAATTAATTCTGATTCCATAAAAGCCAATTGGCCTCATAGGAGTTTTATCCTGAAGATGTAAGCACAGCATAAGATAAAGAGAGAGAGAGAGAGAGAGAGAGAGAGAGCTTCTTCTACATTCCCCAACGCACAAGTGGTTATCTCAACCCTGTTACCACGAAAATACTTCCACCCTGCTACCATACAGTGGGTAAACGCAATTATTTTTAGATATTTCCAGTGACTGTGCATCAAAACCAAATGTCTACCTGGCCCACCACTCCACCCTGGACGTGAACAGCCTTTATGACCGGGTCCACCTATACAAGGCAGCAGTGCCCACCTTCGCCCAGACCCTAAAGGATATCGCCCTCAACCGCAGACCCAACACCTCACACAGGAGCAACAGATCAACAGACACCCCGCCCAGACCAGCAAGACACTCTCCCAGACCTGCGGGACCCCCCCCAGGACCTACACATAGAGGACCCCGCAGAGAGGACCTACATCCAGACCACAGCACCATCAACCACATCTACACCCCCACCCCCACCAATTAACTCCCCCCCAAGTCAACCATGCCCACACCCCATTTAGGCCCCCCTCAGATCAGACCTATGCCCCTCCTACCCACCCCAAGCCCCCCAATCCCACAAAAAGGGCCTCAACATGAAAGTCACACATACGCCCAGGCCGTGAGCAGGCAAACAGGCCCAACACCCACTCTTATACTAGCCCAAGCCAATGGCATGTACCAGATGCTCAGCAGGATCTGCTCACATTTACTGGCCTGAGGCCAAACCACACAACCAACAACATTAGACACTTTATGGAACACAAAGCCTTCACTATTTCATCCTGGAATATCCAAGGCCTGAGGTCATCTGCCTTTGGCCTAAAGAGCAGGAATCTGGACTTCACCAAAGAAATCAGAAATTGTCATCCTACAAGAAACATGGTATAGAGGAGACGGACCCACTGGTTGCCCTCTAGGTTACAGAGAGCTGGTAGTCCCATTCACCAAACTACGAGGTGTGACACAGGGAAGGGACTCAGGGGGTATGCTAATTTGGTATAGAGCAGACCTAACTCACTCTATTAAATTAATCAAAACAGGAACATTTTACATTTGGTTAGAAATTCAAAAGGAAATTATCTCAACTGAGAAAAATGTCCTCCTGTGTGCTACCTATATCCCCCCACTAGAATCCCCATAATTTAATGAAGACAGTTTCTCCATCCTGGAAGGGGAAATCAATCATTTCCAGACCCAGGGACATGTACTAGTCTGTGGCGACCTAAATGCCAGAACTGGACAAGAACCTGACACCCTCAGCACACACGGGGACAAACACCTACCTGGAGGTGACAGCATTCCCTCCCCCATATGCCCCCTAGGCACAACTACGACAACATAACCAACAAAAACGGGTCACGACTCCTGCAGCTCTGTCGCACACTGGGTATGTACATAGTCAATGGTAGGCTTCGAGGGGACTCCTATGGTAGGTACACCTATAGCTCATCTCTTGGCAGTAGTACTGTAGACTACTTTATCACTGACCTCAACCCAGAGTCTCTCAGAGCGTTCACAGTCAGCCCACTGACACCCCTATCAGACCACAGCAAAATCACAGTCTACTTGAACAGAGCAATACTCAATCATGCGGCATCAAAGCCAAAGGAACTGAATACTATTAAGAAATGCTATAGATGGAAGGAAAGTAGTGTTGAAACCTACCAAAAAACAATTAGGAAACAACTAATTCAATCCATTCTAGACAACTTCCTGGACAAAACGTTCCACTGTAATAGTGAAGGTGTAAACTTGGCAGTAGAAAACCTAAACGGTATATTTGACCTCTCAGCTTCCCTATCAAATCTAAAAATCTCTAACAGAAAACCAAAGAAAAGTAATAACAGTGATAAATGGTTTAATGAAGAATGCAAAAACCTAAGAAAGAAATTGAGAAACCTGTCCAACCAAAAACATAGAGACCCAGAAAACCTGAGCCTACGCCTTCACTATGGTGAATCACTAAAACAATACAGAAATACACTACGGAAAAAGAAGGAACAGCATGTCAGAAATCGTCTCTAACCACTTCTGGGAAAATTGGAAAACACTAAACAAACAACAACACGAAGAGCTATCTATCCAAAACGGAGATGTATGGGTAAACCACTTCTCCAATCTTTTTGGCCCTATAACAGAGAACAAACAGCAAAAAAAATACATGATCAAATGCAAATATTAGAATCAACTATTAAGACTACCAGAACCCACTGGATTCTCCAATTACATTGAATGAACTACAGGACAAAATACAAACCCTCCAACCCAAAAAAGTCCTGTGGTGTTGATGGTATCCTCAATGAAATGATAAAATATACAGACCACAAATTTCAATTAGCTATACTTAAACTCTTTTAACATCATCCTTAGCTCTGGCATCTTCCCCAATATTTGGAACCAAGGACTGATCACCCCAATCCACAAAAGTGGAGACAAATTTGACCCCAATAACTACCGTGGGATATGCGTCAACAGCAACCTTGGGAAAATCCTCTGCATTATCATTAACAGCAGACTAGTTCATTTCCTCAGTGAAAACAATGTACTGAGCAAATGTCAAATTGGCTTTTTACCAAATTTCCGTACGACAGACCACATATTCACCCTGCACACCCTAATTGACAAACAAACAAACAAACCAAACCAAAACAAAGGCAAAGTCTTCTCATGCTTTGTTGATTTCAAAAAAGCTTTTGACTCAATTTGGCATGAGGGTCTGCTATACAAATTGATGGAAAGTGGGGTTGGGGGAAAAACATACGACATTATAAAATCCATGTACACAAACAACAAGTGTGCGGTTAAAATTGGAAAAAAAACGCACACATTTCTTTCCACAGGGCCGTGGGGGTGAGACAGGGATGCAGTTTAAGCCCCACCCTCTTCAACATATACAGTGGGGAGAAAAAGTATTTGATACACTGCCGATTTTGCAGGTTTTCCTACTTAAAAAAGCTTGTAGAGGTCTGTAATTTTTATCATAGGTACACTTCAACTGTGAGAGACGGAATCTAAAACAAAAATCCAGAAAATCACATTGTATGATTTTTTAAGTAATTAATTTGCATTTTATTGCATGACATAAGTATTTGATACATCAGAAAAGCAGAACTTAATATTTGGTACAGAAACCTTTGTTTGCAATTAAAGAGATCATATGTTTCCTGTAGGTCTTGACCAGGTTTGCACACACTACAGCAGGGATTTTGGCCCACTCCTCCATACAGACCTTCTCCAGATCCTTCAGATTTCGGGGCTGTCGCTGGGCAATACGGACTTTCAGCTCCCTCCAAAGATTTTCTATTGGGTTCAGGTCTGGAGACTGGCTAGGCCACTCCAGGACCTTGAGATGCTTCTTACGGAGCCACTCCTTAGTTGCCCTGGCTGTGTGTTTCGGTCGTTGTCATGCTGGAAGACCCAGCCACGACCCATCTTCAATGCTCTTACTGAGGGAAGGAGGTTGTTGGCCAAGATCTCGCGATACATGGCCCCATCCATCCTACCCTCAATACGGTGCAGTCGTCCTGTCCCCTTTGCAGAAAAGCACCCCCCAAAGAATGATGTTTCCCACCTCCATGCTTCACGGTTGGGATGGTGTTCTTGGGGTTGTACTCATCCTTCTTCTTCCTCCAAACACAGCGAGTGGAGTTTAGACCAAAAAGCTAAATTTTTGTCTCATCAGACCACATGACCTTCTCCCATTCATTTACATTTACATTTACGTCATTTAGCAGACGCTCTTATCCAGAGCGACTTACAAATTGGTGCATTCACCCTATAGCCAGTGGGATAACCACTTTAGCAGGGGGACCTTGCGTGCGCTGCAGGATTTTAATCCATGACGGCGTAGTGTGTTACTAATGGTTTTCTTTGAGACTGTGGTCCCAGCTCTCTTCAGGTCATTGACCAGGTCCTGCCGTGTAGTTCTGGGCTGATCCCTCACCTTCCTCATGATCATTGATGCCCCACGAGGTGAGATCTTGCATGGAGCCCCAGACCGAGGGTGATTGACCGTGATTTTGAACTTCCATTTTCTAATAATTGCGCCAACAGTTGTTGCCTTCTCACCAAGCTGCTTGCCTATTGTCCTGTAGCCCATCCCAGCCTTGTGCAGGTCTACAATTTTATCCCTGATGTCCTTACACATAATCAATCATTAGTTTATGATAAAACAGGTTCAATCAAACAATCACTTTATTCACTGTTTTTTGTCTGTCTTGTGAGGGATAATGTTTGATAAACACCTGTCAAACAGACAACCTCTTATGTAATTGTGCCATTTGAAGCATTTGGGATGGGCAGGATCCTTCACAGCGGTGCATGTATTTTCCTGTCAGTGTGGAGACGGTTGTAGACACAACATGGACCAATAGCTGCAGCCACCTCTTCCAGTTCAGCTTGAGTTAGTGGTGTGTGGCATCCACCAGCTCACCCATGCAAAGGGAAAAAAACTAACCAGTAATACATTTAAGACCTTTAGTGATACTGAGAGCATCAACATGTTTTGCAATGTTGTCCAGATAAAACAAAAGTTGTCGGTCTACTTTAAAGTTGGTAACAGAAAAATGCTAAATTATCAACATGGTAACTACAGTTGTGATCATTGTAAAGTTATATCGTACCCTAATATTGGAAAAAATACATGTTGACTTGAGTAGGTAACTGCCCCGTCAGTGGTTTATCAGATTCACTTTTGACATTCAACATGAATGAATTGGAGACAAATAACACATTTAACATAGCAAAGAGCCAACTGGCTACATAGACAGACTGGAATACAGATAGCTAGGCTAGCTAGCCATAAAGATAAACAACTTCAGTTACTATGGTGGCTAGCTAACTCTTAAAAACCCTTCTAATTATCCATGGGATTTTCAGCGGTTAGCTTCACCCACGGTTGGCTGTGTGTGAACTACAATTACGACGCTGTTTTAACGTTTAGAAACGTAAATAATAATCGCTTGCAGAACGTTTTTTGAAAACATTTGCTGATATACCCCTTATCTTTCATATCAGCTAGAAATAATCTTTCAACAACAAAACAATACTTACTGTAGCAGTTTTGCACAGATCCATAAACTGTGTGTGCTTCCGGTTGACGAACTACACTTCCCCCCAGTTACGCTTACACACAGGTGTGCTGAGCACGCTAGATAGCTAATTAGCACAGGTGGCTGCCTATGTCTTCCATAAACAAGTGATGTATCATGGAGATATGGCAGTGTTGGAACACTAACCCTAAACCTATAAAGGTGTGTAGTAATTTAACCTTTTGGTTTTTGAAAATGATTTATCGCTGACATGAAAGATACTGTAATGACCCAGCTGGGTCATAAAGTAAAAAGAGAGACGGGCACCAGGTGTGCAGGCAGAACACAGGTTTATTCCTGAATGGGCTATTGTTCAGGCCACAGCCCACGCCGCTAAACCTCGAACATACACAAATAGAACATGTCAAATCAATGGTCCCGAACAGAAGAGAGAGAGATGAGACCGTAACCCCTATTTAATCATTCCAAAACCCCGCGGGATTACCCATCATACCCCCAACCTTTCCATCTGTCCTGGCATATTTAACCCCTGCTAGTACCCATGAGAACGATAACACATCCATGAACACAGAACACAATACAGGGTCGTTACATAGCCCCCTTTCTAAACCCTAGCCCCTAGGGTTACAAAACAAAATCCTTAAAACGACCCGGGAGGTCGCATCAGTCTCTTGTGCCTCCCCTTGACTCTCACTGGTGGACCCCCAGAACACTCATCTGCCCCAATGTCATTTCCAGCACCCCGAAGAGGCAGCCCCCGTCCCCAGGCTCAGCTTGCACTAGAGTCTCCTCGCTAGACTGTCCCCGTGTGCTCACATCAGAGTCCTCACTTCCATTCCCTACCGTTTTCCTCCCTCTGTAGGGCGCAATCGGTCCCGGTGGACCACCACCCTCCTGCCCCGTGGGGGAACCTCCACCCGGTGCGTCACCTCCCCCACTTCTCTATCACCAGGCACGGCCCCACCCAGGCACTGTCCAGCTTCGGGCACCGCCCTTCTTGCGCGTGGGGTTGTGAAGCCACACGCGTTCTCCCGCTCCAGTGCCTCCCCCTCGCGCGTGAGTCATAGTGGCGCTTTTGGCGCATTCCTGCGTTCTCGAAGTTGCTCTCTTGCGAAGGTGTGAGCCGCTTCTAACCGGTTCTGCAGTCGACGAACATAGTTCGGGCCAGGCAAAACCCCGTCGTCGTTATCAGGAGGGTGGCCAAACGTCAGTTCGGCTGGGGTGCGCAACTCACGACCTAACATTAGTAGCGCTGGGGAGCACGCAGTCGATTCCTGAACAGCCGACCTACATGCCATAAGAATAAACGGTAAGTGGGTGTCCCAATCTCTCTGGTGTTTTGAGGTAACGATAGCCAGCTGTTGTGCTAATGTTCTGTTAAATCTTTCCACCAGCCCATCACTCTGGGGGGTGAAGCGGAGTAGTGCGCGTCTTCTCCGCGCCTAACCGTCTACACAACTCTGAGAACACCCGTGACTCAAAGTTTCTCCCTGGTCGCTGTGTATAGACTGTGGCACCCCGAACCGACTGATTATTCCCCCTACCAATGCATCAGCTACTGTTTCTGCCTCCTGGTCTGGGAGAGCGTAAGCCTCTGGCCACTTGGTGAAGTAGTCCATAGCAGTTAGAATCCACCTGTTACCGCTGTCTGTGGTTGGAAACGGTCCAACTATGTCTACCCCCCAGTCTCTCCATGGGCTCCCCTACTGGGAATTGTTGTAGGAGGGCGTGTGACTGACCTGGCGGTCCTTTCTTAGCAGCACACTCATCGCACTGCCTGCAAAAGTCCTCCACATCCCTCCTGTGCCTGGCCCAATAGAAGCCTTTACGTACGCGCTTTAACGCTTTTGGAGACCCCAAAATGCCCTGCGCCTACTCCCCGTGAAGCTGCTGTAACACGCTCCCTTGCAGCCTTTTGGGAACCACTACCTGCCACGTCATTTCTCCAGTAGCTGGCTTTTTCCACCCCCTCTGAGCACTCCCTCAGCCACTCTAAGGACTGAGAATTTAGCCCAGAGTCCTTTGGTGACTGGTGATAGAGGGGCTACTTCCCCCATGGCGGTCGTCTTCCCTCTTCCACCCACCCCAGCACAGGACGCAGCTCTGCGTCCTCCTCCTGGCGACGCCTCCACTCCCCCAACGTCCACAGCCTCAAGCTCCCGGCACTCTGTCACCCTCAGCTGACTCACCGTGGCGGTGACTCCCTCCTCCATGCACAGTTCCCTCTCTCGCTCCCACCCGTTTGGCGCAGTACCCACAGCCGTCCTCAGCACACGGGCGACGGGACAAGGCGTCTGCATTGCTGTGGCGAAGGCCGGCCCTGTGCTCCACCTGGAAGTCGTAGGGTTGCAGCTCCTCCAACCAGCGGGCGATCTGACCCTCTGGCTCCTTGAAGGAGAGAAGCCACTGCAGGGCGGAGTGATCCGTCCGCACCACAAACGGCAGGCCCCCAGGTAGTACTTGAAATGGCGTACTGCTGCCACGACAGCCAAAAGCTCCCTCCTTGTCACGCAGTAGCGTTTTCAGCCTTATCAAAAGTTCTGCTGTAATAAGCTACTACGTGCTCCCCGTCAGAACCACGCTGAGCCAGCACAGCCCCCAAGCCCTCATTGCTTGCGTCGGTGTCCAGGATAAACGGACGGTTCGGGTCTGGTGAGGACAGGACAGGGGCCTCCACCAGGGCACGTTTGAGGGCCTCAAACGCCCGCTGGTGCTCTTCGGTCCACTGAAAAACAGTGTCCTTCTTGAGAAGGTGGTTCAAAGGAGCTGCTATCCCCGCAAACCCTTTCACAAACCTACGATAGTAGGATGCCAGACCCAGGAAGCTCTTAACCTCTTTTTCCACTTGGAATTGGCCACCCCCTCACAGCCTCCACCTTGTCTGGCATCGTGCTGATACCCTCACCACCCAGCTGATGACCCAGAACGCCACCTCCCTTTGCATGAAATGGCACTTTTCCGGGTGTAATTTTAGCCCCGCCCCGAGATCCTCTCCAGCACTCGCCTAAGTGCCCCCCAGTGCCCCCCTCAAACGATGTGCCGTGCACCAATATGTCGTCTAGGTACACGACACACTCGTCTCTCGGAACCCCCGCCAGCACTCTGTCCATGAGCCTCTCAAAGGTGGCAGGGCATTACAAAGCCCGAAGCACAGCACCTTGAACTGCAATGGCCCTATCCGTGGAGAAGGCCGTTTTTCACGTGCCCCAGGCGAGAGGGGCACCTGCCAGTAGCCACTGCGCAGATCAAGGGAAGAGAACCACGAGGACCCTCTGACGTGGTCTAGCGACTCATCGATCCTCGGTATGGGGTAAGCGTCTTTAGTGGTGACAGAATTTAGACCCCTGTAGTCCGCACAAAACCTAAGTTTACCCCCTTTCTTAGGCACCATGACGACCGGCGCGGACCATGGGCTATCTGATGGCTCAATGAAATCCGCCCGCAACATGTCAGCAATAGCTGTGGCTGCTGCTTCCCTCTTGGCAAGGGGAATGCGACGGGGCCGAATTTTAATGGGTTGGTTGTCCCCAGTGTCGATGTCGTGCTGAACCAGGTGCGTTTGCCCTACCTCATCTTCCCCCCAAGCGAAGCTATCTTTAAAGTCAAACAGCAGCTGCTTTAACTGTCTCTGTTGTCTCTCATCCAGACCTTGACAGTTTTTCAGCCACACAGCCTCAACGGGCGTCGATAACTTCCTCCTTCCCCGTCGGGCTGATGGGGTGAAGGAGCCAGTGTGTTTTTGGGCTACTGGGATGCCTGTGCTTGCACCATTATGGGGAGTGAAGGTCGTTGCCGGCCGGAGACAGCTGCTGGGATGGCACAACGACCAAGGGAGCAGCCGGGACGACCAGTGGAGTTTCGGCAAGCTTGGAGGAAGACGGAGGGACAGCCCTGCCCCCTGCTGGACCTCCCGAAGGCGACATTTCCCACTGTGGGACCCCCGACAGCCTCAAAGTGCCCGAAGCTAAGTCCAACTGAGCCCCACAGTTTTTCAAAAAGTCCATTCCCAGTATACAGGGTCCTGTACCGCTGCTACCCACACCGGACACCCCACAGTTCTCCCCCCCACAGTCACAGACAACCAACACTTCCTAACATGGGGGCTAGCTCCCCCGTGACAGTCCGTAGCTGGACAAGGGTCGGCTCCACCCGCACCCCCAACAGGTAGTATGTCTGGTCTCACCAGGGTTACTGTAGAGCCCGTGTCAACCAGGGCCAAACATTCCCACCCCCTCTACCTTGACGATGACATTGCAGAAGTCCCCAATGGTGGTACGTCCCACCACAACTACCGGACTAGGAAACACGGTGGCAGCCACACCCTGGGGAAGCAGGTCCCCCACCCTCTTGCCTGCGCTGCTGGGTACCTCTTCTGCTTACTGTGGTTTCGGGGCGGAGGGTGGGCCCGCGCTGCCCCCTGCGCGAGAACCCGCTGTCGTTTCCCTGTTGACTGGGGAATCTGCCACACTCCCCGCTGAATGTGGCCAGGCTGGCCACAACCCCAGCAGACAATGGAAGTTGAGCTGACACTGCGATGTTGTCTGGAGCCCTTCTCAATGACAAGCGAAGCGGTCTTGACTAACCCTCCCAACTCGTCGACCCACTCTGGTTTGGTGACCCCCGGCACCCGGCCGCCGCTGCTCTCACCTCTGGTTGACTGGGCAACCTCCACTCCTCCCCTCACCCCAGATCAGCTCCCTCTTCCTGGCTATCTCCACTGCAGCCCGCAGAGATGCTGGGTCCGACATCTGCACATGCTTACCCAGTTCGGTGGGGGGGAGAGCGCTCTAATAAAACTGTCCCGTGCCAGCTCGTCTTGCACCCCAATCGGGCATATTTGCATAAGCCCGCCTGGTCAGGCTCAGAATATCACTTGCCAACGCCTTTAATGATTCCCCCTGAAGTCTCTTTTTGTTATTCAGTTCAATCCGCAGCAAGTTGGGCTGTGCATCGCTGCCGAAACGGACCCCCCAATGCCTCCACTAGCGCACCGTAGTCGCCCCTCTCGTCCGGGGCTAGCGTTAGCAGGCATTCCGACGCCTCCTCTGCCAGGCTCAGGGCAAGCTGTAACCCTTTCGTCTCGTCAGACCACCTCCCGGCTCTAGCCAACAACTCGAATTGAGTGAAAAAAACTTCCCATTTACCTTGTCCATTGAACTTTGGAAGTTTAGCCGCTACCGTGGCTAATGGCAATAGGGCGCTGCCATCTCTGTTTACATAAGGAGGTCCAGCCATTTCCGCACGCGGTGACGTCGATATCTCCGTCGCCGTGACGTCTGTTCTGGTCGAGCGGTTTGGAGGAAAACCCGCCCGTTCTGCCATCTTGCTGACTGACAATTTAACTCCCGCCATGTGGCTCTCCAGCTCTTCTACAGCCGTCATCGCCTGACCCTCCCGACCGGGTACACCCGAGCCCACAACGGACACTTTGTCCGACTCTTCCTTAACTTTCCGCCTCGCCCCGATCATCCTGCCCGTAGATGCGAGTCACGCTAAAGCTAACCACGGCCTATACTGAAACAGCTAACTCGCCTAATCTCGATCTATCCCGTCGTTCGAAAGCACTTCTGACACCAATGTAATGACCCAGCTGGGTCATAAAGTAAAAGAGAGACGGGCACCAGGTGTACAGGCAGAACACAGGTTTATTCCTGAATGGGCTATTGTTCAGGCCACAGCCCACGCCGCTAAACCTCGAACATACACAAATAGAACATGTCAAATCAATGGTCCCGAACAGAAGAGAGAGAGATGAGACCGTAACCCCTATTTAATCATTCCAAAACCCCGCGGGATTACCCATCATACCCCCAACCTTTCCATCTGTCCTGGCATATTTAACCCCTGCTAGTACCCATGAGAACGATAACACATCCATGAACACAGAACACAATACAGGGTCGTTACAATACGTTCTTTACGTTTCCAAAACCATACAGCAAGCAATGCATTTTAATGATCAGAGCGAGCGTCGGGGATCTTAACAAAACTCCCCCGGCCAGAAGATACTATCGTCAATAGGCGATAAAACAGTTAGCATCTATGAATGAGTTAGTGGCTAGCTAGAAAAACGATTAGCTAAATGTAGTTACAAACTCCAAAACAGCACATACATATGAAGCTGCATTTAGACATGAAATTCATAACAAGTTCATAACATAACTAAAAGGTTATCAATAAGCATCGTAACTGTAGACATGTAATACAGGCTAAACACGAAAGGTCTACTGTCACAACAGCTAGTGAGCTACCAGCCTGAATGTCCTTTAGCTAGCTAGCTAGCATTCACATGCTTATGTCTTCGTTTACATGTCATTTGTGGGGATACTTGCTGATACAGACCTGAAATTAATTGACAGGAAAGCACCATCAGATTAGTGTCTTTTACTGTATCGGCTTCATGAGTTGTGAAGCCAGGAGGCTTTGCCTCAGTGAATTCCTGAGTAGCGCCGCCCTCTACTGGACACTTGGTTAACCTAACCAAACCAGTCAATTTACACTTTGTTGCATCTGCATCAACAAATCATACAAGCATAGCTAATTGCCTTCAATAGGCTATACATATTAATGAATACTCTAAACATCACATTGAAGAAACGTATCGTTAGTGTGAGCGTTTTGAAATAAATATTTAAACAGTAGCCTACGAATTACCAATAAAAAAGCCCCACTCATAGTCTTTGTAAATTAAACGGAACTAGTTTTGATAGTGTGTGGAACACAAGCCTACCAAATACAATACCACCAGTGAGTTTATATCATACAAGCGCAGCTAATTGCATTCTGAGGTCAAGAGTTAAAAATATATATTTTTAAATTCCACCACTTTATAATATAACCAGTTATACTACGACTACCAGACTGCATTTCCCCTCCCAGGATACAATGCTCTGCCTAAGCCTGTTAGTTAGCTGGCTAACGTTAGCAATTAACAAGCCCAGCCGAAGTTTAAATATATATTCCACATTACTTTTGGGTTATAATCATATTGTAATGCTCGCATGAATATAATGCTGAATATTTGTTCATACCATTGTCACCAATCAAATGCATTACACTCAAAATAATTTGAATTCAGATGCTAATCTGGCTGACGACACTAGCTAGCTAAGCTAGCTAACTAACCAAACCTATTATGATGGTTAGCTAGCATGCTAGCTAGCCCAACTGCTACATTCAGAATAATTGTGTTTGCAAAAATAATAGCTGAGTTTAATCTTAGCGAATGTCTTAAACAACCGTCCAAAACAACATAAAAGCCTGTTAGAACAAAACATTTATTATTAAATTTACAGGCAAAATTGTAATCACTATGGAATCCGTCCAGTTGAGGAGCATCCAGTTGAGCAGTGGTTCTCCCTGACGGAGACGTCCTCGCATCCCGTTAAACATCTATGTCTCTCACAGACAGAAGTACCTTTGGCTCTGCTGTCCATCCAGCTTGTTTCACTTCCGCATCCAGCTCAACATCCACTCAGGGGCTCCCCCTGTTAAGTGCTGCTCTACTGATCTGAGGTCAGTGCCAGGTAGCACTTTGGCAAATCAATAACCTAACCCACTAGGTCTCTCCAGGACACAGGCCTTATTGACCACCAGTATTTTATTTATTTTATTTATTTAACCTTTATTTAACCAGGTAAGGCAGTTGAGAACAAGTTCTCATTTACAACTGCGACCTGGCCAAGATAAAGCAAAGCAGTGCAATAAAAACAGCAACACAGAGTTACATATGGGGTAAAACAAAACATAAAGTCAAAAATACAACAGAAAATATATATACAGTGTGTGCAAATGTAGCAAGTTATGGAGGCAATGTAGCAAGTTATGGAGGTAAGGCGATAAATAGGCCATAGTGCAAAAAAATTACAATTAGTATTAACACTGGAATGATAGATGTGCAAATAGAGATACTGGGGTGCAAATGAACAAAATAAATAACAATATGGGGATGAGGTAGTTGGGTGGGCTAATTTCAGATGGGCTGTGTACAGGTGCAGTGATCGGTAAGGTGCTCTGACAACTGATGCTTAAAGTTAGTGAGGGAGATAAGAGTCTCCAGCTTCAGAGATTTTTGCAGTTCGTTCCAGTCATTGGCAGCAGAGAACTGGAAGGAATGGCGGCCAAAGGAGGTGTTGGCTTTGGGGATGACCAGTGAGATATACCTGCTGGAGCGCATACTACGGGTGGGTGACCAATGAGCTAAGATAAGGCGGGATTTGCCTAGCAGTGATTTATAGATGGCCTGGAGCCAGTGGGTTTGGCAACAAATATGTATGGCTACAAACCTTTCTAAGCCCGCGACAGCACAGGGGCAGAACATGGTTTTCCTGATTATTAGGTCTGGCAGGTGAGCCAATTTCATAATGTCAGTCAACATATCCACACAATGGAGGGGTGACAGGATCGAAAGACAAGCAGTTCATTTTTATGAGGCGCCTGTACTTTACTGGGAAGTAGCAACATTGAGTCCTGAGCATCCTGTGGGTTCCGCCAATCACACAATAGAATGGGCGGCATAAACAGACATTTCCTCTGAACTCCTCGTGTTCCACTACTCTCTGTTCTACAGGCTAAGGCATTAGTGGTGAACCCAGAGGATAAATGCAGATGAGATGAAGAAAGGGGAGAAAGAGGATAGCAGGCGAGTAAAGAGGACAGATGAGGAGAGCATAGGTAGTGAGGGAGAGTAGGTGAGAAGGGAAAGGATTTGATTTGATAACCAGGGTGAGAAGAAAGGATACATTAATTGCTGTGTTCCCTCCGACATTCAGACCTGTGTGTGTGTGTGTGTGTGTGTGTGTGTGTGTGTGTGTGTGTGTGTGTGTGTGTGTGCGTGTGTGTGTGTGTGACAGAGTCACTGAGCTGTGGGATTATTGATTGCTTTATAAAACGAAGTAAATCTAATTGAGTGTAATGAAAATAATATTTCCCTAATTGATTTAGCACCTCAGGTATAAACAGAGCATGTTCAATCAGAGGGACATGCAGGGAGATATAGGCAACAATGAACCACTCTTACCATCATAACACTTCTAACTGGGGACATTTGTCAATGTAATGAATTTAATTGAGATATCATTGTCTGTGCTGTTGACCTGAATTGATAAAAGCACACAATTTGTTAAAGGCCCAGTGGAGTAAAAATCTAGATTTTCCAGTGTTATATACAGTGGGGAAAAAAGTATTTAGTCAGCCACCAATTGTGCAAGTTCTCTCACTTAAAAAGATGAGAGAGGCCTGTAATTTTCATCATAGGTACACGTCAACTATGACAGACAAATTGAGATTTTTTTTCTCCAGAAAATCACATTCTAGGATTTTTAATGAATGAATTTATTTGCAAATTATGGTGGAAAATAAGTATTTGGTCACCTACAAACAAGCAAGATTTCTGGCTCTCACAGACCTGTGTCACGGATTCTGCCGAGACTGCTCCTCCTCCTGGTTCGGGGCAGGCTTTGCGTTAGCGCCCCAGAGTACTAGCTGCCACCGCTCTATGTTCTAGTAGTGTGATTGCTTTCGTCTGTCTTTTACACCTGTGTCCATTTGTGTGTTGATTACTTGTCTTATAAGTTCCTTGTTTTGCATTAGTCTGATTGTGTGTTGTTATTTCTGCCTGTCGTGCGGAGCTGCGTGTTTTGCACTCTGCCTATGTTGGATTATTGTTTACGCGTGTTTGCGTAATTGCCTCGCCTCCGTCTGTTTTCGAGGTCGTGTTTGTTTGTTGCACTTGGGACTATTAAAGTCTTTTGGACGTATCCTCTGTGTCCTGCGCCTGACTCCTCCACCACATCCACATCGGAACTACTGACAACCTGTAACTTCTTCTTTAAGAGGCTCCTCTGTCCTCCACTCGTTACCTGTATTAATGGCACCTGTTTGAACTTGTTATCAGTATAAAAGACACCTGTCCACAACCTCAAACAGTCACACTCCAAACTCCACTATGGCCAAGACCAAAGAGCTGTCAAAGGACACCAGAAACAAAATTGTAGACCTGCACCAGGCTGGGAAGACTGAATCTGCAATAGGTAAGCAGCTTGGTTTGAAGAAATCAACTGTGGGAGCAATTATTAGGAAATGGAAGACATACAAGACCACTGATAATCTCCCCTCGATCTGGGGCTCCACGCAAGATCTCACCCTGTGGGGTCAAAATGATCACAAGAACGGTGAGCAAAAATCCCAGAACCACACGGGGGACCTAGTGAATGACCTGCAGAGAGCTGGGACCAAAGTAACAAAGCCTACCATCAGTAACACACTACGCCGCCAGGGACTCAAATCCTGCAGTGCCAGACATGTCCCCCCTGCTTAAGCCAGTACATGTCCATGCCCGTCTGAAGTTTGCTAGAGTGCATTTGGATGATCCAGAAGAGGATTGGGAGAATGTCATATGGTCAGATGAAACCAAAATATAACTTTTTGTTAAAAACTCAACTCGTCGTGTTTGGAGGACAAAGAATGCTGAGTTGCATCCAAAGAACACCATACCTACTGTGAAGCATGGGGGTGGAAACATCATGCTTTGGGGCTGTTTTTCTGCAAAGGGACCAGGACGACTGATCCGTTAAAGGAAAGAATGAATGGGGCCATGTATCGTGAGATTTTTGAGTGAAAACCTCCTTCCATCAGCAAGGGCATTGAAGATGAAACGTGGCTGGGTCTTTCAGCATGACAATGATTCCAAACACACCACCGGGCAATGAAGGAGTGGCTTCGTAAGAAGCATTTCAAGGTCCTGGAGTGGCCTAGCCAGTCTCCAGATCTCAACCCCATAGAAAATCTTTGGAGGTAGTTGAAAGTCTGTGTTGCCCAGCGACAGCCCCAAAACATCACTGCTCTAGAGGAGATCTTCATGGAGGAATGGGCCAAAATACCAGCAACAGTGTGTGAAAACCTTGTGAAGACTTACAGAAAACGTTTGACCTGTGTCATTGCCAACAAAGGGTATATAACAAAGTATTGAGAAACTTTTGTTATTGACCAAATACTTATTTTCCACCATAATTTGCAAATAAATTCATAAAAAATCCTACAATGTGATTTTCTGGATTTTTTTCTCATTTTGTCTGTCATAGTTGTCTGTCATAGTCTGTCATAGTAGAGGTTGGAATAATACTGTGAAATTGTGAAAATTATGATAATGCCCTTTTTGTGTAAGAGCTGTTTGAAAAGACAGCCTGAAATTTCAGCCTCGTTTTGGTGGAATTGAGTTTTTACCACCATCACCATGCAGTAAATTAGGTAATAGACCAATAAGAAAGAGTTCCAAACCGAAAACAGCTAGTTTTCAGTTTTCCCCTCCCCACTCAGACCACTCCCAATCTGTCCTAGCTAGAGAAATTGTTCTTTGCTAATGTAATGGGGGTCAGTGTGCAGCAAACAGCTTAGCTTCCTCCACTGTCCGACTGCTCCACACTGGGCTCGAACCTGTGATCTCTGCTTCGCAACACATGTGATTGGCCGTCTGGCAGTTCTGGCAAATGACATATTTTATTGAGGTGGGCTGGTCAAAATTCACACAAAGAATATATATATATATATATATAAACAAAACAATTATGGACATGGCTGGCGGCCCATGGGCCTGTTTTTTCATGACTTTTGCGTTATTTCTCTGTTGTCATAATCATCTATGTTGAGCATTTGGCTGACCAGTGGGCAACGGCCGGCCTGCCTACCAAGATGGCCTCAAGAGCCCTTTTTTTGGTCTCAAACTTTTTTGGCACCACCTTTCCATTTAAATTTTTTGACTGAGTGACTGACAGAGAGTCAGAGCTGGTCTCACTCTCTTTGTTGATCAATTTGCGCCATCTGAGCTGAGCTGAGCTGAGGTGGCACAAATTCACATTCAAAGTCACGCACATCATCAAACGCACATCATCAAAGAGAATGATACCCGCTCTGACTCTCTGTCAGAGCGGGTTTTGAGACCAAAAAAAGGGCTCTTGAGGCCGATCTGCTAAATGTACAAGCATTTCGCTTCACCCACAATAACATCTGCTAAATATGTGTATGTGACCAATACAATTAAATGTGTGAAATTAACCAATTTATTTGCTAAAAGTTCTGGTTCTGCTGGTCCGAGTGCTGTGTCTGTGTCTGAAAAATGACAGATCAGCTGCTGTGGTGCAGTCGAGGTAGGAAGAAAACCGAGAAAGACACACTCACGCACACTGACACAGCTCATGTAGCAAACTGCTGCCAGTTAGGCCTAATATTGGCTGTATATTGTATGGAATATATTTCATACCTACTATAGTAGGCTAATTAGGGAAGGGGGATTCGGGGGAACATTTAGACAATAGGCTACTTAGGATATGGACTAACAAGTTGTTAGATTGGCTTTTATAACACATAGGTAAGGCAATAGCATCTACTAGACATATACTGTATACAGTGCGTTTTACTAAACACAAGTCATCATGTATTACAATAAAGGTCAATTCGGGGGCTGTGTATTTAAATTCTTTTATCGATGTTTATTCGATTCTGATTCGCAGTCTCTTCAGCCCAGCTAGTGGGTTTATGAGCTGTAGTAACTAGTGACTCTAGTGTCGGATTACATTACATAGCCACCACCACTGAAGGCTGGAAAGTCCCACCTATATCCCCTTTATTTCATTCGCTGAAAGGCCTGTCACTTCTTGGCAGAAATATATGCATACATGCACGACACTGTCAAACGAAGCCCAACGCTGGAAATCTATTTGCATCCACATAAACTAGTCCCGGCATCGTTCTTTGACAAACAGAGAAGGTTGAATATTGACTTCAATAGAAGAAAACAGAGAGAGAGGGAGAGAAAGAGACTGCCCGTTCCTTAATGTAGTCTTTGGCTGTATTATACAGCCAAAACATGAAGATGCCTATGTTGGATTATTGTTTACGCGTGTTTGCGTAATTGCCTCGCCTCCGTCTGTTTTCGAGGTTGTGTTTGTTTGTTGCACTTGGGACTATTAAAGTCTTTTGGACGTATCCTCTGTGTCCTGCGCCTGACTCCTCCACCACATCCACATCGGAACTACTGACAACCTGTAACTTCTTCTTTAAGAGGCTCCTCTGTCCTCCACTCGTTACCTGTATTAATGGCACCTGTTTGAACTTGTTATCAGTATAAAAGACACCTGTCCACAACCTCAAACAGTCACACTCCAAACTCCACTATGGCCAAGACCAAAGAGCTGTCAAAGGACACCAGAAACAAAATTGTAGACCTGCACCAGGCTGGGAAGACTGAATCTGCAATAGGTAAGCAGCTTGGTTTGAAGAAATCAACTGTGGGAGCAATTATTAGGAAATGGAAGACATACAAGACCACTGATAATCTCCCTCGATCTGGGGCTCCACGCAAGATCTCACCCTGTGGGGTCAAAATGATCACAAGAACGGTGAGCATGTATTACAATAAAGGTCAATTCGGGGGCTGTGTATTTAAATTATTTTATTGATGTTTATTCGATTCTGATTCGCAGTCTCTTCAGCCCAGCTAGTGGGTTTATGAGCTGTAGTAACTAGTGACTCTAGTGTCGGATTACATTACATAGCCACCACCACTGAAGGCTGGAAAAGTCCCACCTATATCCCCTTTATTTCATTCGCTGAAAGGCCTGTCACTTCTTGGCAGAAATATATGCATACATGCACGACACTGTCAAACGAAGCCCAACGCTGGAAATCTATTTGCATCCACATAAACTAGTCCCGGCATCGTTCTTTGACAAACAGAGAAGGTTGAATATTGACTTCAATAGAAGAAAACAGAGAGAGAGGGAGAGAAAGAGACTGCCCGTTCCTTAATGTAGTCTTTGGCTGTATTATACAGCCAAAACATGAAGGAACTGGCAGTCTCTCTCTCTCTCTTTGTCTCTCTCCATTTTCTTCTATTGAATTATATGTCGCCTAATATTTAAACACTTAGCTAAATGGGTAGGGGGGAACACTTGACATGCACTAATTTACAATATGTAGTTAGGCTGTTATAAGGTATTAAACAAGCCAATGGTCATCTATAAGGCAGTGATTTTCTTATTTGTTTATTCATTCACAACTAGGATGGGTAACACTTTATTTTAAGGGTCCATAATAAACCATTTATAAGGAATTTATAAATTGTGTGTTCACCATTTATTAATCATTACTCCCACAATAATAAAACATTTACTAATCATTAGTTTTAAAAAATGTATTTTTGCAGTCCCTGGTAAAATAACAACCACACAACACAGGATGTTTAAGGAAATATATACATGTGTGAATAACTAGCTTACTAATATTTACAAATGGGGCAGTAATGATTAATAAACGGTGAGCAAACGTTGTTAATGACTTATACATTATTTATTATGGACTCTTAAAATAAAGTGTTACCCAGCACAGAACAGACAGCTCAGCTGCTGCTGCAGTCAAGTGTAGTGGACATATGGAGAAAACAGAGAGAGAGAGAGAGAGAGAGAGAGAGAGAGAGGGAGAGACATGTACTTCCAGTTTATTTATATTTTGGCTCTGTATTATATACAGTGTATTCGGAAAGTATTCAGACCCCTTGACTTTTTCAACATTTTGTTACATCACAGCCTTATTCTAAAATTGATGAAATTGTTTTTTTTCCCCTCATCAGTTTACACACAATATGCCATAACGACAAAGCAAAAACTGGTTTTTAGAAACGTTTTCAAACTGAAATATGACATTTACGTAAGTATTCAGACCCTTTACTCAGTACTTGGTTAAAGCACCTTTGGCAGCAATTACAGCCTCAAGTATTCTTGGGTATGGCACTATCAGCTTGGCACGCCTGTATTTGGGGAGTTTCCATTTTTCTCTGCAGATCCTCCCAAGCTCTGTCAGGTTGGATGGGGAGCGCCGCTGCACAGCTATTTTCAGGTCTCTCCAGAGATGTTCGATCGGGTTCAAGTCCGGGCTCTGGCTGGGCCACTCAAGGACATTTAGAGACTCCTGCGTTGTCTTGGCTGTGTGCTTAGGGTCGTTGTCCTGTTGGAAGGTGAACCTTCGCCCCAGTCTGAGGTCCTGAGTGCTTTGGAGCAGGTTTTCATCAAGGATCTCTCTGTACTTTGCTCCATTCATCTTTTCCTCGATCCTGACTAGTCTCCCAGTCCCTGCTGCAGAAAAACATCCCACAGCATGATGCTGCCACCACCATGCTTCACTGTAGGGATGGTGCCAGGTTTCCTCCAGACGTGAAGCTTGGAATTCAGGCCAAAGAGTTCAATCTTAGTTTCATCAGACCAGATAATTTTGTTTCTCATGGTCTGAGAGTCCTTTAGGTGCCTTTTGGCAAACTCCAAGCGAGCTGTCATGTGCCTTTTACTGAAAAGTGCTGCAGAGGTGGTTGTCCTTCTGGAAAGTTCTCCCTTCACCACAGAGGAACTCTAGAGCTCTGTCAGAGTGACCATTGGGTTCTTGGTCACCTCCCTGACCAAGAACCTTCTCCCCGATTGCTCAGTTTGGCCTGGCGGCCAGCTCTAGGAAGAGTCTTGGTGGTTCCAAACTTCTTCCATTTAAGAATGATGGAGGCCACTGTGTTCTTTGGGACCTTTAATGAGGCAGACATTTTTTGGTACCCTTCCCCAGATCTGTGGCTCGACACAATCCTGTCTCGGAGCTCTACGGACAATTCTTTCGACCTCACGGCTTGGTTTTTGCTCTGACATGCACTGTCAACTGTGGGACCTTATATAGACAGGTGTGTGCCTTTCCAAATCATGTCCAATCAATTTAATTTACCACAGGTGGACTCCAATCAAGTTGTAGAAATATCTCAAGGATGATCAATGGAAACAGGATGCACCTGAGCTCAATTTATTGTCAGTGGGTGCTGTAGGTGGGTGTGGTGCAGGAATCAGGTGCAGGACGCAGAAACTTAGTCCAAAATACTTTAGTGAACAATCACTTAGAACACGAGCCAAAAAAGGCCGGAGGCGAGAAAATACGCACACAGGCGTAAATAACAAAATGCGCACTAACAGTAGCGCAATCACACACAACACATGACAAAACACAACGAGAACTTATAGGACAATAATGAGCGCTAAACGATAACAGGTGTACAACATAAAGACAAAACCAACGAACATCGAAACATACAACGGTGGCAGCTAGTACTCCGGGGCAGCGACCGCCGAAGCCTGCCCGAGCAAGGAAGAGAGGCAGCCTCGGCCGAAACCGTGACAGTACCCCCCTTGACGCGCGGCTCCAGCCGTGCGCCGACCCGGCCTCGGGGACGACCAGGAGGACGCGGGAGCAGGGAGCGTTGGGACGACTACGGTGGAATTCCTGTCAGGAGAGCGGGTCCAAAATGTCTCTCCTCGGCACCCAGCACCGTTCCTCCGGGCGTACCCCTCCCACTCCACGAGATATTGGAGACCCCCCATCCGACGTCTCGAATCTAAGATGGACCGCACGGTGTACGCCGGTGCCCCTCGATGTCCAATGGGGCGGAGGAGTCTCTCTGATCTCATCTTGCTGGAGTGGACCAGCTACCACCGGCCTGAGAAGAGACACATGGAACGAGGGGTTAATACGATAGTCACTAGGCAGTTGTAATCTGTAACACACCTCGTTCAATCTTCTCAGGACTTTAACGACCCCACAAACCGCCGACCCAGTTTCCGGCAGGGCAGGCGGAGGGCAGGTTTCTGGTAGAGAGCCAGACTCGATCACCAGGTGCGTACACCGGCCCCTCACTGCGGTGGAGATCGGCGCTCGCCTTCTGACGACGGATGGCCCGCTGCAGGTGGACGTGTGCAGCGTTCCACGTCTCCTCCGAGCGCCCGTACCCACTCATCCACGGCAGGAGCCTCGATCTGGCTCTGCTGCCACGGTGCCAGAACCGGCTGGTAACCTAACACACATTGGAAAGGGGATAGGTTGGTTGAGGAGTGGCGTAGGGAATTCTGGGCCATTTCTGCCCAGGGAACATACCTTGCCCACTCCTCCGGCCGGCCCTGGCAGTATGATCTAAGAAACCTACCCACATCCTGGTTCACGCACGTTCCACCTGCCCATTACTCTCTGGATGGTAACCCGAGGTCAGGCTCACCGAGACCCCCAAACGCTCCATAAATGCTCTCCAGACTCTGGAGGTGAACTGGGGACCTCGATCAGACACAATATCCTTGGGTACCCCGTAGTGCCGAAAACCGTGGGTGAATAGAGCTTCGGGCGGTCTGTAGGGCAGTAGGAAGACCCGGCATAGGGAGCAAACGACAGGCCTTAGAGAACCGGTCCACAACGACCAGTATGGTAGTATTCCCCTGCGAGGGGGAAGGTCTGTGACGAAGTCCACCGAGAGGTGAGACCATGGTCGTTGTGGAACGGGCAGGGGTTGTAACTTACCCCTAGGCAGATGTCTAGGCGCCTTACACTGGGCGCACACCGAGCAGGCGGAGACATAAACCCTCACATCCCTGGCTAACGTTGGCCACCAGTACTTAGCGCTAAGGCAGTGCACTGTCCGGCCAATACCAGGATGTCCAGAGGAGGGTGACGTGTGAGCCCAATAGATCAATCGATCCCGAACCTCGAGCGGAATGTACGTCCGACCCTCCGGGCATTGAGGGAGGACTAGGGTCGGTGCGCAACGCCCGCTCGATCTCAGCATCGACCTCCCACACTACCGGTGCCACCAGACAAGACTCCGGCAGTATGGGAGTGGGCTCCACGGACCTCTCCTCCGTGTCATACCGCCGAGACAGTGCGTCTGCCTTACCGTTCTGTGACCCAGGGATGTACGTGATCTTAAATACGAACCGGGCTAAAAACATGTTCCACCGCGCCTGGCGAGGGTTCAGTCTCCTAGCTGCCCGGATGTACTCCAGGTTACGGTGGTCAGTCAAAATGAGAAAAGGGTGTTGAGCCCCCTCAAGCCAATGCCTCCACACCTTTAGGGCCTGTACCACGGCTAACAGCTCCCTGTCCCCTACGTCATAATTTCGCTCCGCCAGACTGAGCTTTTTGGAATAAAAGACACAGGAGCGGAGTTTAGGTGGCGTGCCGGACCGTTGCGAAAGCACGGCCCCTATACCGGCCTCGGACGCATCCACCTCTACCTGAAATGGTAAAGCGGGATCCGGATGCGCCAGCACCGGAGCCGAAGTAAACAGGTCCTTCAGTCTCCCAAAAGCCCTGTCCGCCTCGGCTGACCACTGCAAACGCACCGGACCCCCCTTCAACAGAGACGTTATGGGAGCTGCCACCTGTCCAAAACCCCGGATAAACCTCCGGTAGTAATTTGTAAACCCCCAAAAACTGCTGCACCTCTTTAACAGTGGTTGGAGTCTGCCAATTACGCACGGTTGACACCCGGTCAACCTCCATCTTCACCCCTGACGCAGACAACTGATAACCCAAAAAGGAGACCGACTCCTGGAAGAACAGACATTTCTCTGCCTTGACATACAGGTCGTGCTCCAACAGCCTCCTCAACACTCGGCGCACCAGGGCTACATGCTTGGCTCGGGTAGAAGAGTACACAAGAATGTCATCTATGTACACGACCACCCCCTGCCCCTGCATGTCCCTGAAGATCTCATCCACGAATGATTGGAAAACTGAAGGAGCGTTCATCAACCCGTATGGCATGACGAGATACTCGTAATGACCCGAGGTGGTACTAAACGCTGTCTTCCATTCATCGCCCTCTCTAATGCGTACCAAGTTGTAAGCGCTCCTGAGATCTAATTTTGTGAAGAAACACGCCCCGTGCAATGACTCCGTCATAGTCGCAATCAGCGGGAGTGGATAACTGTATTTCACCGTGATCTGATTGAGACTACGGTAATCAATGCACGGGCGTAACCCTCCATCCTTCTTCTTCACAAAAAAGAAACTCGAGGACGCAGGGGAAGTGGATGGCCGTATGTATCCTTGTCTCAGAGATTCGTCTATGTACAGTGGGGGAAAAAAGTATTTAGTCAGCCACCAATAGTGCAAGTTCTCCCACTTAAAAAAGATGAGAGAGGCCTGTAATTTTCATCATAGATACACGTCAACTATGACAGACAAATTGAGGGAAAAAAATCCAGAAAATCACATTGTAGGATTTTTAATGAATTTATTTTCAAATTATGGTGGAAAATAAGTATTTGGTCACCTACAAACAAGCAAGATTTCTGGCTCTCACAGACCTGTAACTTCTTCTTTAAGAGGCTCCTCTGTCCTCCACTCGTTACCTGTATTAATGGCACCTGTTTGAACGTGTTATCAGTATAAAAGACACCTGTCCACAACCTCAAACAGTCACACTCCAAACTCCACTATGGCCAAGACCAAAGAGCTGTCAAAGGACACCAGAAACAAAATTGTAGACCTGCACCAGGCTGGGAAGACTGAATCTGCAATAGGTAAGCAGCTTGGTTTGAAGACATCAACTGTGGGAGCAATTATTAGGAAATGGAAGACATACAAGACCACTGAAAATCTCCCTCGATCTGGGGCTCCACGCAAGATCTCACCCTGTGGGGTCAAAATGATCACAAGAACGGTGAGCAAAATCCCAGAACCACACGGGGGGACCTAGTGAATGACCTGCAGAGAGCTGGGACCAAAGTAACAAAGCCTACCATCAGTAACACACTACGCCGCCAGGGACTCAAATCCTGCAGTGCAAGACGTGTCCCCCTGCTTAAGCCAGTACATGTCCAGGCCCGTCTGAAGTTTGCTAGAGTGCATTTGGATGATCCAGAAGAGGATTGGGAGAATGTCATATGGTCAGATGAAACCAAAATAGAACTTTTTGGTAAAAACTCAACTCGTCGTGTTTGGAGGACAAAGAATGCTGAGTTGCATCCAAAGAACACCATACCTACTGTGAAGCATGGGGGTGGAAACATCATGCTTTGGGGCTGTTTTTCTGCAAAGGGACCAGGACGACTGATCCGTGTAAAGGAAAAAAATTAATGGGGCCATGTATCGTGAGATTTTGAGTGAAAACCTCCTTCCATCAGCAAGGGCATTGAAGATGAAACGTGGCTGGGTCTTTCAGCATGACAATGATCCCAAACACACCGCCCGGGCAACGAAGGAGTGGCTTCGTAAGAAGCATTTCAAGGTCCTGGAGTGGCCTAGCCAGTCTCCAGATCTCAACCCCATAGAAAATCTTTGGAGGGAGTTGAAAGTCCGTGTTGCCCAGCGACAGCCCCAAAACATCACTGCTCTAGAGGAGATCTGCATGGAGGAATGGGCCAAAATACCAGCAACGGTGTGTGAAAACCTTGTGAAGACTTACAGAAAATGTTTCACCTGTGTCATTGCCAACAAAGGGTATATAACAAAGTATTGAGAAACTTTTGTTATTGACCAAATACTTATTTTCCACCATAATTTGCAAATAAATTCATAAAAATCCTACAATGTGATTTTCTGGATGTTTTTTCTCATTTTGTCTGTCATAGTTGACGTGTACCTATGATGAAAATTACAGGCCTCTCTCATCTTTTTAAGTGGGAGAACATGCACAATTGGTGGCTGACTAAATACTTATTTTCCCCACTGTAAGTCTCCATAGCTCTCTTCTCCTCTTGAGACAGAGGATACACATGACTCCGTGGGAGCGCTGCTCCTGCCTGGAGGTCTATCGCACAATCTCCCTGCCTATGAGGAGGCAACTGCGTCGCCCTCGATTTACTGAACACGATAGCCAAATCCTCATACTCGGGGCGAATGTGCAGTGCGTGCACCTGGTTTGGACTCTCCACCGAGGTCGCCCCCACGGAAACACCTAGACATCGCCCCACACACTGGGCAGACCACTCCATCAGAGCCCTCTCCTGCCACGAAATAGACGGATTATGGAGACTCAACCAGGGAATTCCCAGCATCACCGGATACGCAGGAGAGTCGATCAGATACAGTTGGATAATCTCCTCATGACCCCCCTGCGTACACATCCTAAGTGGTGCTGTGACCTCCCTGATCAAGCCCGATCCCAACGGACGGCTATCTAGGGCATGAACGGGGAATGGGACATTAACAGGAAGAAGGGGAATCCCTAATTCTAAACAAAATTTACGATCAACAAAATTCCCAGCCGCGCCTGAATCTACTAGCTCCTTATGCTGGGAATTAGGTGCAACCTGTGGAAAACGCACAGGTAGACAGAAGTGCGCAACAGAGAGCTCTGGGTAAGTGGGGCGCCTACTCACCTGGAAGGACTCCCCAGTGCGGAGCCTGCTGTCTTCTCCCCTAGGAGACCCTCCCCAGCACCTGGCCGCGGTGTGTCCTCCACGGCCACAGTTGGTGCAGGGGACGGCCCCCCTCGTGCTCCGACCCCTCCTCTCTCTAGCGCCAGCTCCCCCGAGCTCTATCGGGCTCGGCTCGGAGGTGCTGGAGGATGGAATGGACGGACCCCCCTCGGAACGTCCGCGGGTAGCCAGCAGGGTGTCCAGCCTGATGGACATGTCCACTAACTGATCGAAAGTGAGGCTGGTATCCCTGCAGGCCAGCTCCCGACGGACGTCCTCCCGTAAACTACAGCGGTAGTGATCTATGAGGGCCCGCTCATTCCACCCTGCATCCGCCGCTAGAGTTCGGAATTCTAAAGCGAACTCCTGGGCGCTCCTCCTCCCCTGCCGGAGGTAGAACAGACGCTCCCCCGCCGCTTTCCCCTCAGGTGGATGGTCAAACACAGCCCTGAAGCGGCGGGAGAACTCAGAGTAGGTGATAGTGGAGGCGTCTATTCTCCTCCCACTCGGCGTTGGCCCATTCCAACGCCTTGCCGGTAAGACAGGAGATGAGGGCGGACACGCTCCGTGTCCCGAGGGCGCCGGGTGTACGGTGGCCAGGTATAGTTCCACCTGCAGAAGGAAGCCCTGACACCCGGCAGCGGTCCCATCATATGCCCTCGGGAGCGAGAGCCGAATTCCCCTGGGTTCCGGAGCTTGAACGGGCTGACTGGCCGATGGTGATGGCACGGGAGGTGGAGTTGTGGGTGTCCCTCTGGTCTCCCAGCGTTGAAGGGTGTTGATCACGTCCTGAAGGGCGGTCCCGATACGAAGGATCTGATCGTTCTGCTCACGGACCCGTTCCTCCAGAGACTCAGGTGCTGCTGCGGCTCCTGCTGATTCCATCTTTAGGGTGTGTGATTCTGTCAGTGGGTGCTGTAGGTGGGTGTGGTGCAGGAATCAGGCGCAGGACGCAGAAACTTAGTCCAAAAGACTTTAGTGAACAATCACTTAGAACACGAGCCAAAAAAGCCCGGAGGCGAGAAAATACGCACACAGGCGTAAAACAAAATGCGCACTAACATGTGCGAGAACCCTCTCCAAACAGAGGAGGAAACAACGAAGCACAGACAACCAACAGTAGCGCAATCACACACAACACATGACAAAACACAACGAGAACTTATAGGACAATAATGAGCGCTAAACGATAACAGGTGTACAACATAAAGACAAAACCAAACGAACATTGAAACATACAACGGTGGCAGCTAGTACTCCGGGGACGACGACCGCCGAAGCCTGCCCGAGCAAGGAAGAGAGGCAGCCTCGGCCGAAACCGTGACATTTATGTAAATAAGGTATTTATGTTTTTTATTTTTTATAAATGTGAAAACATTTCTAAAAACCTGTTTTCACGTTGTCATTACGGGGTATTGTGTGTAGATTAACTATGAACAATTTAATTTAATCAATTTTAGAATAAGGCTGTAACGTAACAAAATGTGGAAAAAGTCAAAGGGTCTGAATACTTTCCAAAGGCACTGTATGTAATAGTAATTAACCATTAGGATAGGGGGGAACATGTATGACAGCCAGACACTTGTATTTGCAATATAAGTAGGAAGGCTTTCACAAAGTATTATATCTATAAGGCATGTATTCAGTAATCTTTCTTCTTTATCTAATAAATGTGTTTATTCATTCACAACTAGGATGTTGCTGGGCCCAGCACAGGCAGTGTGGTCCCATGGTCTTCTGGTACCAGTGCTGTGGGAAAGGATGCTAGGCTTAGCAGAGACAGCTCAGAAGTGAGTGCAGTGGAGGAAGGAAGAAAACAGAGAGACACAGATGTACTGCCAGTTCCTTAATATGTTGGCTCTATATATAATAGCAATTAACACTTAGGAGTGACAGACAGACAGACAGACAGACAGTACAGTAAAGGTTGAGAAACGCTGTACTATAGTTGCCTATGTTATTTGTCATTACCATTACTGCCTGTGTGTATAAGTCACGGGGATGTGTGCTGGTGTGAAATGCCAGTGCTGATTTTTTGTCCCAGTCCGCCCCTGGCTATGCCGAAATGTATAGGCGGACCCAGTCAGTTTTGTCTATAAAATCCACTTGTCGTTCCTCCTCCTCAGTAACTCTGCTCTCCGGGTTTTGTAGCTCGCCTCCTTCTTGTCCCACTCACACACACTGTCAGAGCGCGGAGTTGACAACCTCTGGCCACTGTAGCTGTTGCGAGGCAGCCTGCTCTTTCCTCAGCTGAAGCTCTCATTGACTCGGGTCTGTGTCCTAATGCAAGGCTGCTGAAGAAGCTCTGAGAATCAGGTTTTTACTTCTCTCTTTGCTCCTGACTAACTCAGAGCCGACTCATCAACGCGTCATTACAGCAAAGCGCCTAAAGACAATACGGATAAAAAATAAGTGAACGTTTAATTTCAAGACTTGTCACTGTCTACTAATACTCTTCACAATGTCTGGCGATGATGCACCTGCTCAGCAGCAAAACGCTGAGGAAACAAAGCAAGAGAATAAACCCAGCGAGGAGCCGAAAGCTGAGTCCAAGCCGGAGTCACCACCAGCCAGTGCCACCGAGGCGGCAGCCACACCGGCGGCGACCGAGAAGGTCCCCGAGGAAGAGCAGTTCACCTACCGCTCCCTGGTACTTTCCGGCTACGGGGGCTATGATAAGGTAAAACTGCAGGTGAAGAAGGGGAAGCCGGCACTCAAGGCCGGAGAAGTCATGGTGCGGGTCAAGGCATGTGGGCTGAACTTTGCCGACCTGCTGGCCCGGCAGGGTCTGTACGACCGGCTGCCGTCCCCGCCTGTCACGCCGGGGATGGAGTGCTCCGGGGAGATCGAGGCTGTGGGAGAAGAGGTGACGGATAGAAAAGTAAGCGCGCCGCATCCTCTCCGCTCTCTCCTCTCCATCTCTCTCACTTCACCTGCTTCTGAAGCCATTGTCGTAGAAATTATTTAGCCTACTATTATGATTGCCTAGTAAACCATTTGACAATTTCCATGACCAAGAATATGTTGTCGGCTACTTTGTCGGCTACTTTGTTCCAAATAAAGCACATTTGGTTAACTCATTTCTTGAGGTATTTGGGTTTATATCAGGCTGCTGTTTGATTTAGGGCGTGTCAGTCTTTGCTATTGATTTGAACTGACAATCCCGTCTCATGTGTTCATGTTAGTAATCTATTACCAGCATCACCATCATCATCTCCACATTCAACACTAAAAGCCTAGACCAATACATTGGAATTTGACTGATATCTGATTTCAAAATAAGGCAGGCTATTTGTCCACAGTCTCAAAATGACCAGAGAGTTGGAACAATGACAGCCCACAAGAATAATGTAGCCTAATTCCCCTGCTGACTGCTTTGGAGGGGTTTTGCCATCCCTGACACTGGTGCGTAAATGGAGAGCATAGCAGCAGAGTACTCACTCAGTCTTCTGAGTGGAAAGTTACAGGCCGAGCAGTGCATTTGTTTTTTTATGCTTCCAGCTAAGGACCCAATTGTCTAATTGGCAGTGAGTTCAACGAGCCAGCGCCCCTCGTCTACGTATAATCAAAATGCGTTGGTTTGCGCACGGGAGATTGACAGCTCCAAATTGGGAGTCGCGCCAGCGGCTAGACAGCTAACCTGCTGAAAGGGGTAGCACTGTACTGTGGATTTGGAGAGATTGCAATGTTATCTCTACGTCTAGGGGATAGAAACATCGAGATAATTAAACCTTTTAAAAAACATTCCGCATTTAGCAAGTTAGAGCGCCGTGAGGGGGTGGGAGGGAGGGAGGGGGGTTTAAGGGGAGGAGGAGGAGGATGACGCCACGCCGTAGTGACACGGTTGCCTTTGTTACGGAGAGCGACAGTGGCGCACGCACTAAGCGAAGGGAAAGGGCGAGGCGCGAGACCATGAGAAGACGAAAATGTAAATGATTACTCGCGCTCTTTGTCAACAGACATGTCTTTGGGAAAGTCATAAATCACCAACCTTGTGATTTTTTTTATGTATTTGAAATTAATATTGTTATATTTTGCATACACCGCCCATTAAGCAGCATCTCCTTTTATGGTATACACTGAGTATACCAAACATTAGGAACACCTTCCTAATATTGAGCTGCACCCCCTTTTGCCCTCAGAACAGCCTCAATCGTCGGGGCATGGACTCCACGAGGTGTTGAAAGCGTTCCACAGGGATGCTGGTTGACTCCAATGCTTTCCACAGTTATGTCAAGGTGGCTGGATGTGCTTTGGGTGGTGGACCATTTTTGATACACACGGGAAACTGTTGAGCATGAAAAACCCAGCAGCGTTGCAGTTCTTGGCGCCTGGTACATACTGCCATACCCCATTCATAGGCACTTAAATCATTTGTCTTGCCTATTCACTCTCCGAATGGCACACATACACAATCCATGTCTCAATTGTCTCAAGGCTTAAAAATCATTCTTTAACCTGTCTCCTCCCCTTCATCTACACTGATTGAAGTGGATTTAACAAGTGACATCAATAAGAGATTATAGCTTTCACCTGGTCAGTCTATGTCATGGAAAGAGCAGGTGTTCTTTTATTTTTTGTACACTCAGTGTATTTCCATACTATGAATATGTTGAAATAACTGTATTATTTTGCTTATCTGCTTATCTATCTTATATCTTCACATAAATCCGTTGTCATATAATCAGCATTACTTGTATGATAATAACATTGCCTATGCATTGATCATTCCAGGCTATCTCTCCTTGTTTGAATAGTGTGATGAGTCATGTTTGACTGACAGTTACATTACTGACGGCATGGCAACACCAACCACATCCTTTCAATGGAGCTAATAGCAACATATTGTGCCTAACGTCCCCTTAAATGTGTTACATTTTTAATAATATTGCGATTTAGACATATAGTAGCCTAGAGATATTTTTGTTATATTATTTGAACCTGAGACCGAAAACCATCACAGATAAAACTCTATGAGAAAACCACAATGTTCACTAAGCACAAAGACTTGATGTATATTCATTGCCATTTTTACCACACCAATCATATGTTCTGATGTTATAACCCTGTTATAAACCTTTATTGCTCTTAAACAATTGATTAACCTTACATTACAAAACTCATTGACATGAAGACAAATTGACCCAGGTCTAGACTAATTAAAATAAGAATACTCTGCAGTTGTGCTGATGTTGCATTTGGACCATGTCAGCAAGAGCCATTAAAGCACAAAAGAGAAGGTGCCAGATCAGTCTAAGTCTGCGTCCCAATGACACCGTATTCTCTATGTAGTGCACTACTTTGGACCAGTGCCCATAGGCCTCTGGGCAAAAGTAGTGCACTATATAGAGAATAGGGTGTCATTTTGGACGCACACTAATAATATCAGTGCACCTCTGTCTCAGCAGGGAGTGGTCATGTCCCTGACATCCACTGGACCTGAAGAATCCGTAGGGATGAGATGAGCATATAGAAGCATCTATATACCAGAGTTATTGGTTCTGTGTTGGTCTTTGACAGCACAATGGTACTAGACAGCATAATATATGATATGACCCATGTCCTATTAGATACTTCCCTGGCCTCACTGCACTTTGTTAGTCATGCAGATTGGATTAGAAGGTCACACACACACACACACACACACACACACACACACACACACACACACACACACACACACACACACACACACACACACACACACACACACACACACACACACACACACACTGCAGTCCCAATACTACCCCTACCTTCCCCCAACTCCAACTCCCTAAATTAAGAGCCAATCTTCCTAATGGATAGAGATCTCTGTGTTTTGGCAGGAGGGAGCTCACAGGGAATGTGCTGACCTTAGTTGTAGTCACTGTTTTTGGGAGGCTTCTGACCTCACTGGGTCTCTCTCTCTCTCTCTCTCTCTCTCTCTCTCTCTCTCTCTCTCTCTCTCTCTCTCTCTCTCTCTCTCTCTCTCTCTCTCTCTCTCTCTCTCTCTCTCTCTCTCACAGACACTCACATACACAGACACATGCACACATACACACACACACTGTCACTGAGTCTGCAGTGACACAGTGACTGGATGTGGGTTAATACTACAGTGACATCACCCCGAATAACCGCACTAGCAGTGCAGGGAAAGGGGAAGAGTGAGTAAGTGACAAAAAGAGGGAAATATCCCAAATTACACTCAGTACCCATGACTGACAATCAACATCAGCACTTTCTTCACTAAACCCTTTTTCTTTTTTGAGAGTATAAGCTTTAGCTGAGCTCTGGTAGGATCTGACCCATATGTTCTCAATTATCTCCCTCCGGCCCACATTGTCAGTCTGGTATTTCCTCCGTCCCTCCTACCTCGCTCCGATCCGTCCCTCTTGTCCTCCTTTTCGCTACAGATGGGAAGCACACTCGTAGCATGCGTTTTGCACAGTCTGTCTTCATAGTCGGCCATAAACCACGAAGAGAGGAGAAAATCAGACGCCTGAAACTTGGAGACAAACAGACATCATGTTTCTGAGTTGTCGTTCTTGGTTCCTCTCGGTTCTGTAGAGGTTTTTTGAGTGTGTGCTTTCATCAGTGTTATAACAACTATTATGTTACTGTGAACAGTTGTAGCCTATTAGTAACAATATTTGCTATTGTAGTGCCGTAGTCATGGTAACAGCTGCAATGGTAGAAAGAGCAGGCTGAAAGCACAGATTATAGGTAAAACTCAAGGTAGGTGCCATTCTTGAAAAGGGCGGGCCCGTGATCCTGACACATGTAATGCTCCATGTATGACCGTCTCAGTCTCACACAGTTCACACATTAGCAGACTAAAGGGTTTATAATTGTCCAAAACATGTACGCATACAAACAGTAGTGTTCTAGAATATTGGACCGTTGGCTTTTATACTTTTGAATTCTCAGCACAGCTCAAGCAATTTCTCCAACTGTCAACACATTCAAATGAATAGAGGAAGCGTGCCGGAGATGCCTTTGTCGGGAATTGTGGGGAAGTGCGCGTTCGGGCTGAGTGTCACCCGTGATGGTGCAAAGCCGTGTAGCTATGTCACAATGGGACGCCTATAATTTACGCTTAACAATGTTAGAGGACAACACTGCTGACACAACAGTAGGATGAATACATTGTCCTTTGTCCTTTAATCTAATCTAGGCCCCATGAGAACATTAAGGTGCCATACTGAGTTCACAGCTACTCCTCCGGTTGAGACTAGAATCCATGATCTAACCAATTGGGGGCAAAATTTGCTGAGATCGTCAAACCACATAACCTCTGACTTGTAGCCCACATACCCCAAACCTGAATCACTAGTTGATAAAGGCCATTGCTGTACAGCAGCTGACCACAAGGCTCTTTGAGAAGCTCCCCCTCATACACTGTGTGGTGACTTCATTGGAGGCTGGAGAGTCAAGGGGGGAAAGGACATGAGAGAAGTAGGAGGGGGGTCACACAGTAACAGGTGCTGTGATAGGCAAGTCACAAGAAGGACTTTGGCCTAGAGTGTGTTTGAGTGTGTTTGTGTGTGTTGTTCTTCTGATTGCGTGTGTGCATGTGTGTGCGTTCTTCTGGTGTGTGTGTGTGTGCATGTGTGTGTGTGACGGCCACTCACATGCCTAACATGGGCACACAATACTTGCCGATGTAGTTGAATGTGATGGTTGAGTCATCAGTGTGTTTCCTGTTCGGCTCTAACGCCTCCGCCTATTGATCCTACCTGCCACACTGGAGCTCCAATTAACAGACTGAGGGCAATGAGTTTCACTACAGACACAGTGAGATGGAGAGAAGGATTTGCAGAGGGAAGGAAAGAGACAGTGAAAGATGAAGACTGATAGAAAAAGGAGTGAAAGAGGAAAGACTCAAAACGCATCAGCTTGAGACAGCGATATAAAGAGAGGGAGAGTGAATGAGAGGGAAGAGGGAGATCTCTCTAATTGGAGTGGATAGACAGACAGCGAGGCACATCGCTCCCTCCAGACCATTAGAGAGGCCCGGGCGGGCGGGAGGATGGTGGGGAGGTTGGGGCGGGAGGAGTGAGTTTGTTCCCAGGAGGAGAGAGCTTGTCTTGTGCTCAGCCATGGAGAAGAATCTGGCAGGGCCGCTGATGAGTGGAGAGCGGCCAGGGGAGACGATGGGACCCATTGTCCTGTCTCACTGATGAGGAAGAGGGGAAACGGGCAACTCCTCGCACAGGGCCCATGGAGGGAGGAAGAGAGAGGGAGGGAGGGAGATAGAGAAAGGGAGACGGGAGGAGGGAGGGAGATGAAAAGAGAGGGGGTAGAGGAGATACTGTACAATACAGATAGAGTGAGACAGAGGGAGATGGCGAGAGAGACAATCAGAAGAGATACTGAAGGAGTGAGAGAGAGAGACAATCAGAAGAGATACTGAAGGAGTGAGAGGGAGAGACAATGAGGAAGAGTGACAGGTTGAGGGAAAGGGAGAGCAGTGGAGCGAAGGAAGGAAGGAGTCAGATGGATGTAGAGGTGGGGTGGAGGAGGAAGAAAACAGGAAGAGGGTTTGAATGCAGTGGTGGGCTCTGTTTCCTGTGTCCCTGGTGTGTTCCTCCCTGATTGGCCAGTCCCTCGGCGGGGGGAAGTTTACAGTGGGGCTCTTCCTCCTGAACAGACAGGAGAGGGTCGGAGGTTCCTGCTGCTCTGATAAGTCCGAATGGGGACACGGCGCCCAAAATGACAAGCAGGGGAGAGGAGGGGAGGGGGGTTGGGGTGATAAGGAGGGAGGTGATAATTATCAGAGAGAGAGGAGTAGCAGTGGCGGCTAATGCCACATCATGTTATGTTGTTGACTGTTGTCACAGTGTGTGGTCAGAGTGAATGTTTTAACCTATAAGGTAAACAACAAATGGGAAAATAACAGACCTATAAAATTCTGCCCAACACCAAACCACAAAACAACTGATCCCTTGCTTTCCATAAACATATCCACTTGTATCTTGTGAACTAAATGACATTACAGTAGATATACAATAGTTAGGGTTGCAAAATTCCAGTAACCTTACCCACATTCCCAGGTTTTCCCAAAATCCTGTTTGGAGGATCCAGGATTTCCTGCTTATTCCCTCCTGATTCCGTGAATCTTCCAACCAGGATTCCTGGAAAACCTGGGAATTGTCAAAAATGTACTGGGATTTTGTAACCTTATAGTAAACCATGACTTACCCCCCCCCCCCCTTCTGTGATGTCACTTCCTGTCCATGCAGGTGGGTGACAAGGTGCTGGTACTGAACCGCTGTGGGCTGTGGCAGGAGGTGGCCGTGGTGCCCGCTACCCACACGTTCCTCATCCCAGAGGGCATGACCTTTGAGGAGGCAGCCGCCCTCCCCGTCAACTACATCACCGCCTACATGATGCTGTTTGACTTTGGCAACCTGAGGCCCAACCAAAGCATCCTCATTCACTCTGCTGCAGGTAGGACCCAATCACCATAGACACTGTGTAGGTAGGAACCAATCACCATCACTGGTATAGGGACAGAACACAAAACCAGGCACACACCCCATAAAATTTACCCATGAATGACCCATAGAATTAGAGTATGTACTATTGTAATTTTAATCCAAGGACACACTCATTTCTTAGTATACACCCGCAGGCCAGCAGGGGGGTCTCTGCCATTCAAAGGAACATTAATGTATACATTGTGAATATGAAAACATTCATTGGGAAAACACAGTGATAAGTCTTGAATGGTGTGTAGTGCTAAACCCATAGTCCAGTCCAGGTCAAGAATGTTGTGTATTATGAACACAAGGAAATGCATCAGTCTGATTGGCAATCTGTATTGTTCCATAGCTCCTGTCTATGATTGTGTATTGTAACTATGAGAATTATGAGAATGAATAGTATTGTAGATGCTATTTAAGAGTATTGTAGATAATCCAGTACAGTATTGTAGATACTACATAAGATCCAACCCTGTGTATGTCAGTACCGAGTAGAGCAGAGAAGTGGTGAGAGTTGGGGTTGGAGGAGCACCTGTCACCTGGCTTTGGGGGTCAGAGTGTACTGTGTGGGGGTGGAGGAATAGGGAATGGGGGAGTGAGGGGGTGTAAGCACCTGGGTATGGGTGTGTTGAGGTTTTGAGTGTTTTTGAGCGTAAGAGCGTGAGTGTCTCGGTTGTGTGTCAAGGACAAGGCCAGCTGGTCAAAATGGAAGACACTTATTTTTTAGTCTTCCTGTGTGTACAGTACATGCATGCCTGCAGTGTGCATCTGTGTATGTATGTCAACACATTATGTAGTGTGGTTGCATTGGGAATCAGAGAGGTATCATGTGCTGTTTGGGTAGAGGTGTAATGCAATTGTTTTTAGGTAAGGGAGCGCAAAAAATATATTTAAATGACGTCATCATTTCCTCAATCAAAGTTTGTACCGACAAATGTAGCCTATTGAATGTCATTGTAGAATAGGCCTATGCATAAAATGCATCCTCCGATTGCAACGTCTGCCTATGCCCACACATATTGTCTCAAGACAATGTTCTATTTTTAATACCCTCAAACACCAAGTTAGGCTACCTAATTTCAAAATAGGCCATCATCACTGTCAATCGTGAATGATAATTCTTCACGTTTTACCATTGAAACAACCAAACCGCATCTGCATCTGTAAAATACAAATTAATCAATATATGATCTTGTGAGACATTGATTCAGCTTTGATCTAATAATATAATAATAATAATAATATGCCATTTAGTAGACGCTTTTATCCAAAGCGACTTACAGTCATGTGCGCATAAATTTTTTATGTATGGGTGGTCCCGGAGATCGAACCCACTACCCTGGTGTTACAAGCGCCATGCTCTACCAATTGAGCTACAGATTAGATTAGATTAATTAGATCTAACTTTACTAAACGAGCACCATTGTGAGAAGCGATAATCTTCTATGTGTAATAATAATAATAAGTGATGACAAGGACTATTAGGCGTAGAGTGTTATTTTAAGTAATTGGAGCGCCCTTCCTGGTGCTGAAAGGACAGAGCCAGGATTGCGCAATGATGTTAAAGAAGTTGAACTAACTTGTGGTGCTGAAGGATAGCTCTGTCATTCGGCCAGTTCAGGAACAAACAACAATAATTTGCAGCATAGCCTGATAGGCCTACGACTATGTGATATAGCTATTTGTAGGCTATAGCCTAATGGAAATACAAATACATATAGCTTAATATCATTGCACTGTTTGCGAGGAGAGCTTTAGTTGTGAGTAGGCATTTCATTGTATTGTGTAGCTTACACTACACTGTATCATAAATAAACGTTGATTTGATAAGCTTGAAATCATGGTTACAATATACCCTATTACAGGATAAAAGAAAACAGAGGTGAACTATCAATTTTAGAATTTAGTTATATAGATTAAACATGCTATCAAATCAATTGACCAAGTAGTGAACATAAATCATTACTACGTAGAATTGCAGGAAATTCGTTTTTTAAAACAGCCATAAAATCAAGCTTTTGGTGTGGTGTATTCATGCATCTCAATAAACTATAACCTAAATGCATTATTACCTCCAACTTGGCCCAATTCACATTTACAATTTCCCACCCTGACATACCAAGCTAGAGCTGCATCAGTCTCAACCAATAGCCAATATAGTCTAAATATCCCAAGCAGGCTACAGCAACTTCCAGAGAGGGTCAGGCTCCTTGGGGTTTGCGGTGGCCAGTCTTGTTTGGGTGTTCTTGGCAGAACGGTGTTAACGTAACCAAGTGGTCGCATATCGTTTTGGGTTCCACTGCGCAAGAGGGGGTCCGTGGAGTTTTCTGAACATCAATGCAGACACAGGGTGAATTTGGATTATACATCTCGCTGGAGTGATAAGGTTCATGTGGCTAAACTCCGCAGAGCTGCAGGGAATGAGACATTTAGCCTCCGACAGGCCTCTGCAGTGCACACACGTAGCCTACATTTCTTTATCATTCTTGCCACCGCCAGAGTGAAAACAGGGATGAAACCACCATTTATCTACACTATATATACAAAAGTATGTGGACACCCCTTCAAACCCCGTTGTTGACAGGTGTATAAAATCAAGCACACCGCCATGCAATCTCCATAGGAAACATTGGAAGTAGAATGGCCTTACTGAAGAGCTCAGTGACTTTCAACATGGCACAGTCATAGGATGCCACCTTTCCAACAAGTCAGTTTGTCAAATGTCTGCCCTCATAGAGCTGCCCCGGTCAACTGTAAGTGCTGTTATTGTTAAGTGGAAACGTCTAGGAGCAACAACGTCTCAGTCGCGAAGTGGTAGGCCACACAAGCTCAGAGAACAGTACTGCCGTGTGCTGAAGTGCATAGCGCGTAAAAATTGTCTGTCCTCGGTTGCAACACTCACTACCGAGTTCCAAACTGCCTCTGGAAGCAATGTCAGCACAATAACTGTTTGTCGGGAGCTTAATGAAATTGGTTTCCAAGGCCAAGCAGCCGCACACAAGCCTAAGATCACCATGCGCAATGCCAAGCGTCGGCTGGAGTGGTTTAAAGCTTGCCGCTATTGGACTCTGGAGCAGTGGAAACGCGTTCTCTGAAGTTATGAATCACGCTTCACCATCTGGCAGTCCGACGGAAGAATCTGGGGTTGGCGGATGCTAGGAGAAGGCTACCTACCCCAATGCATAGTGCCAACTGTAAAGTTTGGTGGAGGAGGAATAATGGTCTGGGGCTGTTTTTCATGGTTCAGGCTAGGCCCCTTAGTTCTAGTGAAGGGAAATCTTAATGCTACAGCATACAATGACATTCTAGACGATTCTGTGCTTCCAACTTTTTGGCAACAGTTTGGGGAAGGCCCTTTCCTGTTTCAGCATGACAATGCCCCCGTGCACAAAGCGAGGTCATACAGAAATGGTTTGTCGAGATTGGTGTGGATGAACTTGACTGGCCTGCACAGAGCCCTGACCTCAACCCCATCAAACACCTTTGGGATGAATTGGAACGCCGACTGTGAGCTAGGCCTAATCACCCAACATCAGCGCCCGACCTCACTAATGCTCTTGTGGCTGAATGGAAGCAAATCCCTGCAGCAATGTTCCAACATCTAGTGGACAGCCTTCCCAGAAGAGTGGAGGCTGTTATAGCTGCAAAGGGGGGACCAACTCCATATTAATGCCCATGATTTTGGAATGAGATGTTCGACAAGCAGGTGTCCACATACTTTTGGTCATGTAGTTTACCTCTAGGCTGCTATACATGTTTACAGTATTTGGTTTGTCATTCTAGGGTTCTTAATGGAATTTCTGTGGTAATTCAACATAATTTATTTCGAATTGATCAGAGTACATTTTCCAGAAATAGTTTTGCCAGCTCCCGCACCTCTCTGATTCAGAGGGGCTGGGTTAAATGCAGAAGACACATTTTGGTTGAATGCATTGAGTTGTGCAACTGACTAGGAATCCCCCTTTCCCCTTTCTCTCCCCCGCGCTCCGGCAACACTACACTGCGTTTGGGACAGTATGTGGGTAGATATGGCTATGAGAAGCACAAATGAACTATCCATCTGTGTATGTTAGAGAGGAACCACGTCACTCTACACTGAGTACCGTGGGACAGTCAGTGCAGGTGTGTGTGCCCCTTGACATGGAACACAATAATTACGAGATTGAGTATGAGATGAATGTATTACTGTAATATACACAAATGTGTTTCAGAGCTAGCGGAGCCTAATGAGTCAGGCTAATCACTCAGTGAAAGGTCACCGTGGAATTCACAGGTGTTTATTTTCATTACTATTATTTAGCTGATGGCATTCATCAAATTGGACCTTAGAGACTTGATGTGGAACTCAGTTTGCTTGGGGTTTTGTGCACTGTAAAAGTGTATGGTTTCCATAGAAGAGGGGGCGTGCGACACTAAGTGTTCCCTCTGGTCTGGTAGAGTGTAGTGTAGTCCCAAATGGCACCCTACATAGTGCACTACCTTTGACCAGAGCCTATATAGGGAATTATGTTCCATTTCGGACACAGTCGACGCAGGGCTGGACCTCTGGTTTCTCATGGCTCCCAGTGAGCCAGCTCTTGGCTCTCCAGCTGTCTGTACGGACATAAGGATTAGAGCAAAGGATTACTGAATTCATGACAGAAACATTTGCCTAACAGCCTCTTTGCCTGAAGCATCATTCTTCTTCACTCTTTCTTTCTTTTTGAAATCCCTCATGATATTACACACACCCACTCAGGGTCATGAAACAATCTATAGATTTGTATATTCTTCACTGATTGTAGAGGCAATTTAGTTTCAAATGCAGTTATTGTGTTTGTAACATTAGAGGCAGTAGTTACACTAGCTGCAGCAGCAGTGGTACTTTTATATGCATTTCTTTTGAGTACACATATTTAGGCCCTATTCCCACTACGAGAGATGAAGGAGAGTTTGAGGAGAGATTTCTACTTTTCAATTCTTGGTCCGCAGCTCAAATTGACCGAAATATCACAGTAGCCACTAGCCAGTAAGCAAAAAGTATTCAACAATCCAAGCAACTTTTCTTCTAAAATATATTACAAATTTGAATAATGCAACCAAACCATATTACACTCTTGAATAATGCAACAATCCACAAGCATGTACAGACAATGAAAGGGTTTATTTTCTTGTCCGTATGTAACACGAGGGATATGAACAGGGTCTCCCACGTCTTAGACCTTCAGACCAAGAGGAAATTCCCTCTTGGACCGAGGGCAGACACTGGTTTGGAAGTTCACAGGCGGGGCAACCTCATCATGGGACATTCACCCCCCTTTGACCTCCTCCCCTATGAGAGACCGCCCCACTTGGGCGCCATTGTAACAGGCGGGATATAAACCTGGGGCCCGTATCCACAAAGCATCTCAGAAAATATCCTAGGAATCCTGATAAAACCGTTTTTAAGACAAAAATAACTCCCAGCTCAGAGTGTTTTAGGATGATGTTAAGACACTGCCCAGACAAACTCTGAGACATGAGAAAAATTAACTCATAAACGTTTATCTCAGCTGGTAATCACGACAGTTTGAGGTACCGCAAAGGAAAACTAGTGATGACGCTCATTGACATTGTTGCAAATAATCGGGAATAACCAATCGCAATGAGGCATCGCCAGCTGTGAACTCTATAGCATACTTCAGACAACCACGGTGAATGTGGCTGTACATCAAATGTTGCAATGGTAAAACATTTGATATAATTTTTCCTGACACGATCACTTCTCTTAATTTTCGCCTAATATGTTGGCATGCATAACCTTTTTTTTAACCAATTCTGATGATTGTTAAAAGCAATACAATATCAACACACTCGTCACTGCCATTTAACAACTCTACATCGCATTGGCACAGTCGGCCTCAAGTCACTTGCCGATAATGTTGCAAACAACGTTGCATACAACGTTTGAAAGGTCTATCACTTTCATCGAACACAATCAAAGTTAACATAAGCCCTAGATGCCTTCAATTGCCGAATTTATAGGCATGTCCAATTTAGGCATCTTTTTTAACAACGTGATATTGCTCTCCAAAGGGATAACTTGAAATAACATAATGTAGGTAATTAAATAGTCGAAAGAAAAACATGTTTATTTATTAGCCTATTTGTTATAAGTATTTAGGCATATCATGTGAAATAGGCCACGTGAAATCATTGTCAACGGCACAAGAGATACATGTATATCTAGATTATTTATGGATTGATTATATAGAATTATCAAAACATTATTTGAATAACTCCAAAACAATTGCATGTGGCACATGAACCACTGACTCGCTGCATCTTTCTATTATCAAGACACCTGCTGGTAATTCTTAACGGGTTAGGACAGCTCATGAGATGTCCTAAATATCTGTCGACTAGGTGTGACTCTTATGACTAAAGAGGCTTTATGCATAGCTTTTATTTTTACCCATAAGAGTAGGAGTAAAATGTCTCTATTCTCAGCACTTACGACCAATTTTATACTCTGTGATGCTTGGTGGATACGGGCTCGGGTCTCCCACGGGAGCAACCAACGTCTTAGACCAAGGCTGCATTCCAAACACATTCATTTTACCCCCTCAGAACCTTGCGCTAGCCACTTTCCCTCGGGGGAATCTGCGTCGAAACCGGATGCAGTTTGATTGCCATCTTAAGTGGAGGTCCAATTCACAAACATTGCCCCCTAGGCCCTCGATTTAGCTTGAGGGAGCGAGTGAAGAACTTTGATCACTTGTGGGGTTGATATGACCCACAATTCAATGCAAACTGTATTCATGTGTCAAACTCCGGTGGCCGCGAAGTGTCAAATTGAATTAACATGGCTGCATTTTCGGCATGTGAAACAAAATTATGACGCTAGCTTGCTAAAACATATATATATATATATATATATATATATATATATATATATATATATATACACACAGTTGAAGTCGGAAGTTTACATACATCTTTGCCAAATACATTTAAACTCAGTTTTTCACAATTCCTGACATTTAATCCTAGTAGAAATGCCCTGTCTTAGGTCAGTTAGGATCACCACTATATTTTAAGAATGTGAAATGTCAGAATAATAGTAGAGAGTGATTTATTTCAGCTTTTATTTCTTTCATCACATTCCCAGTGGGTCAGAAGTTCACATACACTCAATTAGTATTTGGTAGCATTGCCTTTAAATTGTTTAACTTGGGTCAAACGTTTCGGGTAGCCTTCCACAAGCTTCCCACAATAAGTTGGGTGAATCTTGGCCCATTCCTCCTGACAGAGCTGGTGTAACTGAGTAAGGTTTGTAGGCCTCCTTACTCGCACACGCTTTTTCAGTTCTGCCCACAAATGTTCTATAGGATTGAGGTCAGGGCTTTGTGATGGCCACGCCAATACCTTGACTTTGTTGTCCTTAAGCCATTTTGCCACAGCTTTGGAAGTATGCTTGGGGTCATTGTCCATTTGGAAGACCCATTTGCGACCAAGCTTTAACTTCCTGACTGATGTCTTGAGATGTTGCTTCAATATATCCTCATAATTTTCCTTCCTCATGATGCCATCTATTTTGTGAAGTGCACCAGTCCCTCCTGCAGCAAAGCACCCCCACAGCATGATGCTGCCACCCCAGTGCTTCACGGCTGGGATGGTGTTCTTCGGCTTGCAAGGCCCCCCCTTTTTCCTCCAAACATAACAATGGTCATTATGGCCAAACAGTTCTATTTTTGTTTCATCAGACCAGAGGACATTTCTCCAAAAAGTATGATCTTTGTCCCCATGTGCAGTTGCAAACTGTAATCTGGCTTTTTTATGGCGGTTTTGGAGCAGTGGCTTCTTCCTTGCTGAGCGGCCTTTCAGGTTATGTCGATATAGGACTCGTTTTACTGTGGATATAGATACCTTTGTACCTGTTTCCTCCAGCATCTTCACAAGGTCCTTTGCTGTTGTTCTGGGATTTATTTGCACTTTCGCACCAAAGTACGTTAATCTCTAGGAGACAGAACGTGTCTCCTTCCTGAGTGGTATGACGGCTGCGTGGTCCCATGGTGTTTATACTACCGTACTATTGTTTGTACAGATGAACGTGGTACCTTCAGGCGTTTAGAAATTGCTCCCAAGGATGAACCAGACTAGGTCTGCAATTGTTTTTCTGAGGTCTTGGCTGATTTCTTTTGATTTTCCCATGATGTCAAGCACAGAGGCACTGAGTTTGAAGGTAGGCCTTGAAATACATCCACAGGTACACCTCCAATTGACTCAAATGATGTCAATTAGCCTATCAGAAGCTTCTAAAGCCAAGACATCATTTTCTGGAATGCTCCAAGCTGTTTAAAGGCACAGTCAACTTAGTGTATGTAAACTTCTGACCCACTGGAATTGTGATACAGTGAATTATAAGTGAAATAATCTGTCTGTAAACAATTGTTGGAAAAATTACTTGTGTCATGCACAAAGTAGATGTCCTAACCGACTTGCCAAAACTATAGTTTGTTAACAAGAAATGTGTGGAGTGGTTGAAAAATGAGTTTTAATGACTCCAACCTAAGTGTATGTAAACTTCCAACTTCAACTGTATATAGATGACATTGATTTTAGTATTGGCAAATGGGAATGATGCTCAAATTGGCTTAGTCTTGTAGTAAGGAGACTATAAAATGTAGCTAGCTTCATAAACATAGTTTTGGTAATTCAGAAATGTATTGGAATAAATGGCCATACTATAAAACTAGCTAGCCATCTATGGGTAATTGTAGCTAGCTACCTGACAGGAGTGCTAGCTGGCTACGTTAGCTTACTAGGTACATTAATAGCTTTAGGTTCGTTGTTTTTTCAACTTCAAGTTTTCCACCAAGGACGTCGCCTCTCCGATCATCACTCTCCCTTGCTTGGGCAAGGGACATTTAAGTTACACTCGGCTGTGACGATTTAACACGTCATTCAAGGGCTGAGGGTATAGGGCCGAGGGCTGTCTACTTTGTGTTTGGATTGCAACCCAAGAGAAAATTCCCTCTTGGGCTGAGGGTGGACACTAGTTTTGAAGTTCGCAGGTGGCGCCAACTCATCACGTAACCATGACCGACTCATGTCCGCTACATGTACATATTAAAGCGCTGACAATACACAACTGACTCAAGTAACATTAGCATATCAATAATAAATGTTTACCCGTCCCATACGAATATAAAAGACAGTAACGTTATCATACAGTGTCATTCATATTATAATATAGTCTACACAGCTAGCTAGGTAACGTTAGCTAGTAAGCTAGCTAGCTAAACAAAATAATTTCTGCATCCTCACATAAACGTGCTGACTGTAGCTATATGCTGAAGATTAGCTGAACCATAGCTAGACAGGAGCTCTTAGGCTTACACTAGCCACCATATTAAAGTTACCTTAGAACAAACCAGGCTTCATTTTATCAACATCATGGAAGTCATTAAAAGCAAATTACGACTGAAAACGTTGATAATTCCCTGGGGAGTAGCTTCTTGCCTGGACCTCAATGCAGTCAAGCAACAACAACAAAAAATACACTGTTGAGATATAAAGCTACGGCGATAATATCAGAATGGAACAGGCTACTACTACAATTTCAGGTACAAATTCAATAAAACAAGCAAATAAAATAAGGAAAATGTCTGTACATTTCAGCTGTTTCAAAAACATTGCTATGCTATTCAAATGTTTACTGTAAGAGTGTTGGCTTAACGAAACAATTCGGTGTACAGAACTTCAGTGTACACGGATACATGTTTTAATAGTGGACACAGACAAGCCAGTCAGCGTTTTAATAAGATTCAGTGACTCCATTTGTACAGCTCTGTATATTAAAACAGCAGGTGGTACTGCATGAGGACACAAGGAGCCATTTCTCATATCAAATCGCAGGGCATGGCCAGACAGATATGCTTTAATTGTCTGTCATTTTTATTGGCAATAAATCAATATATAGATCAACAGCCAGCTTCTTATCGTGGCAACCATAGGGTCATTGTTTGATGAGCAATCTTCTGCTTCCGCTGTCATCAGTCTCTTCATCAATGTTACTCAGTTTCTTCCCTCTTAGCGACCTGTGGTGCCGTAGAGCCATGCTGGTGAATAAGAGACTATTAGAGCTCTGTCTATGGCTCTATATGGCTCTATGGGGGTGCTGCTTCGTGTTGTCAACAGGCTGCTAACTTGTTGGCTCCCACTGTGAGGACCCAGGCAGAGAGGTGTCTAGCTCATTGCCTGCAGCAGCAGCACCACCCCCCACCCACCTCATGACAAGGACACATGCTGTATGTCCTCTCCAGCATAATTGCCACTGTCAATGTTTTAGCTCTCTGGAGCTTATTACATAGGCCTTCTCTCTCCTTGTACCCAAGTGAAGAGACCTCAGCTAAGGAGGCCGAAGTCAAAGGTACCTCTGTCATAGAGTTTAATACAGAGAGTTCCCCTGGTGTGTCAGTGTCATGGCTGTGTGTGAGCCGTAAACCGCTGACTGACCCCAACTGCCTCTCTCTCTCTCGTGGGCCTGTGGGCCGGCCGTTCCCGTCCCCTCTCCCCAAACAATGGCATGTTGTTCTCCTCCCATCCCGCCCCCTCTGTCCGCTGGGCTCACACATCTGCATCCTCCCGTCCTCCACCTCCCCTCCTCCCCCCTCCACACGACCCCCACCGGGGAGGCTCCTCATGACCATGGTGTATCAGTGCTTGATACCTCGTCATCGAGGAACGTGCATACATTTCCCCCTTTGTTTTCTCCAGAGGGACAGGGCAAGGGAAGGAGAGCAGTGACATTTGGATGTGTTTGGGGGGGCGGGCGTCCACTGTGCCCGGCCAAGAGCCTTTTCCTGCGACCTCTCCCTGAACTGGACCCTGTGTTTATGGATTAGGTCTGGCCAGCAGCCCTGCATGCCACCACACACACTAACACACACACACACTAACACACGCACACTAACACACACACACACATGCACACTAACACACACACACACACACATGTGCACACACATACATACACAATTGACTGGGCCTAGGCCTGTGTGGTCTGACTAACACTACCCTGTATCAACATTAGTGAGAGAAGAGAAGAGAAGAGAAGAGAAGAGAAGAGAAGAGAAGAGAAGAGAAGAGTGTGGATGAAAAACAGATTAAGAGTGAAGACGATAATGGAAGTGGAGAGAGAGGTGACAGAGTATAGAGAAAAGTACAGAGATGTTGATATTACCTGCTCACTCTACACTCTTAGAAAAAAAGTTCCAAAAGGGTTATTCGGCTGTCCCCTTAGCAGAACCCTTTTTGGGTCCAGGTAGAACCCTCTGTGGAAAGGTTTCTACATGGAACCCAAAGGGGTTCTACCTGGAACCAAATGGGTTCTACCTGGAACCAAAAATGGTTCTTCAAAGGGTTATCCTATGGGGACAGCCAAAACGTTTTAGGTTCTAGATAGCACCTTTTTTTCTAAGAGTGTAAGATATCGCTCAGTATGAGATACAGACAGAATATCGCTTTGGTATTTTATCCTAGAATTTCAGTCAAATCACATCTCTACTTCAGCATATCCTTTAACAGTCTACAATGACTCCCCACTGTCTAACTATGCTGTGCTGTAGGTCTTACCCTAGTTCAGTGAATGCTAATAAGGGCTGACTGTTGGAGAGGAGAGGAGACCTGGTTGTGTTTGTTCTTCGGGCCTAGCTGGCTGGCTGGCATCATACCCAGACGCAGATCAGCTGCACTGATAGCATAGGAAAACCAGGGCATGCAGCCTCCCCTCCGCTCCAACCGCCAAACCACCCTCCAATCAGAATACGCTCTCACTCACAACCGTTGCCTTATGACCCCATTGAACTTAAGCCCCTCCACACACACAAACACACACACACACATGCACACACACACACGCACACACACACACACACACACACACACACACACACACACACACACAGGTGTGTCTGTCTGTACATTTGAGTTGGTATTTATTTTTGTACAATGTAAGTTTGTGTTAGGAAGAATGTGTTTGTTTGTGCATGGTTATCAGTGGGTTTTATGAGAACATGTCTGTTTGTGTTTGTGTGTACAATGAGTGTATGTGTGTGTGTTAGTGTCTCTGTGTGTGTTAGCATTGTGTGAATTCTCACTCAGGAAATCGCAGGTTCTGCCTTCTCACACAGGATGTTTTTAATTCACTCACCCAGTAACAAAAAATGTGCATCCTATACGTGGTACAGAGAGGAACCTACCATACGAGAAAGCATATTAAAACACTCATCGAGTTCAAAGCTACACAGAGAGCAGAGGAAAACACTATGTTATGTAACACAGAGTCATCGCTCCTTATAGCAGACACACAGACACACACCCAATGCCTTTTTATGCTCACTTACTCATGTAAGCCTCAGGTAAGATTTGCACAATAACAGAGAAAGAAACATTGCTAAATCATGTCCGACTTGTTGATCTTGTTCACCGTCCCTTTGGTAAATAAGGATTCTTGGGTTTATGGTTTTATTCCATTCTTTGTGAGCCACAGACACCACAGGCTAATGATAGGGTGTGGGAGAGGGTAAGATTGGAGAGTGGAGACACAGAGAATGACATGACATGAGTGGCCACACATCTCTCTGTGATCAACATTAGCACATGGCTAATGTTAGCGTTGCTAGCACCTTAAGGCCCTTACCTATAACCACAACCTAGCCTTTTTATTTTTTATTTTATTTACAACTGCGACCTGGCCAAGATAAAGCAAAGCAGTGCGATTAAAAACAACAACACAGAGTTACATATGGGGTAAAACAAAACATAACATAACATTTTTAGGTTAGAAGTTACAGTAAGCACGATCTGAGGTGCGTTAGCTTCTCCGTTTGAGTTATGCTAAGAAACTAGCTCTCTATGAGGAAGTGGCCTACCTCTTAAGCACCATTCACACAGATGTGGTCAGTGTGTGGATGACTGTGAGAAAGTGCCTGTGTGCACTGACTGTACTATGGTACGAGTATGTACAGTAGTAGAAGGTTTGAGTGTCCTCCTTCCCTTTGTGAAATCTCAACAACATTTAGTGTCCCCACCCTCTCCTCACGTTGAACTCTGGGTGTGGACACACATCATACTGGACTGAATAGTAAAGTGAATTCCACAGTGTTTTGGACAAAATTCCTCTTCACTCTAGAAGAGCGTGTTATTGAGAACCAGAGTGTATTTGGTGCCAAAATCTGTGTGTGTGTGTGTTTGTGTGTATGCAGAGAGATAGGAGTCCACCGTGTGTGCTGTTCCTCCCTACACACCCTGGTCAATAGACGAGACAGAGAAAACAACGCTTTTGACGGGCCGAAATTTTCTCAGTGTAACCAATTCAATTGAATCCCAAGCAGAACGAATGGAATTAGGCGCGGGAAGGTGCTTAAGTTGCCATCTTTGCACAGACAATGGGTTAGTGTTCAGGGGACTGGTTAGTGTTCAGGCAACGGGTTAGTGTTCAGGCAACGGGTTAGTGTTCAGGCAACGGGTTAGTGATCAGGGGATGGGTTAGTGGTCAGGCGACAGGTTAGTGTTCAGGCAACGGGTTAGTGTTCAGGCAACGGGTTAGTGTTCAGGGAACGGGTTAGTGTTCAGGCTACGGGTTAGTGTTCAGGCTACGGGTTAGTGTTCAGGGGACGGGTTAGTGTTCAGGCAACAGGTTAGTGTTCAGGCAACGGGTTAGGGTTAAGGCAACGGGTTAGTGTTCAGGCAACGGGTTAGTGTTCAGGCAACGGGTTAGTGTTCAGGGGACGGGTTAGTGTTCAGGCGACGGGTTAGTGTTCAGGCAACGGGTTAGTGTTTAGGGGACGGGTTAGTGTTAGTGTTCAGGGGACGGGTTAGTATTCAGGCAATGGGTTAGTGTTCAGGGGACGGGTTAGTGTTCAGGCAACGGGTTAGTATTCAGGGGTCGGGTTAGTATTCAGGGGACGGGTTAGTGTTCAGGGGACGGGTTAGTGTTCAGGGGACGGGTTAGTGTTCAGAGGACGGGTTAGTGTTCAGGCGACGGGTTAGTGTTCAGGCGACGGGTTAGCGTTCAGGGGACGGGTTAGTGTTCAGGGGACGGGTTAGTGTTCAGGGGACGGGTTAGTGTTCAGGCAACGGGTTAGTGATCAGGGGACGGGTTAGTGTTCAGGGGACGGGTTAGTGTTCAGGGGACGGGTTAGTGTTCAGGGGACGGGTTAGTGTTCAGGCGACGGGTTAGTGTTCAGGGGACGGGTTAGTGTTCAGGCGACGGGTTAGTGTTCAGGGGACGGGTTAGTGTTCAGGGGACGGGTTAGTGTTCAGGCGACGGGTTAGTGTTCAGGCGACGGGTTAGTGTTCAGGGGACGGGTTAGTGTTCAGGGGACGACCCCACGTCACGTTGCCAGGAGAATGAAGGGAAGAAAGAAAAAGAGAGACAGATTGCCCTGGTCCACATTTACAGCAGATGAGAGAGAGATGGAGAGGGGGCACTGGCAGGGGAGAGCGGGAGAAAGTGAGAAATACCAAGAGAGCAATGTGAACCAAAACAATGGGTTAATGATGGGTTAACGGTTTAATCTGAACACATATTTGTGAAGATTAGCAGATATGAACAGACTTTCGATCCAGACTGTTCCTGGTTGCAGTCGCCCTCCTACCTCAGCTTCTCTCTCTCTCTGTGTGTGTATGTGGGGGGGTGGGGGGGGGGGCTCTTGGCAGTGCTGGCCTGGGTCTTGTGATGGTGGTTCAGTCACAAGACCGGAAGACTGGCCCTGGCTCTCTGGTTCTCAGGGGGATCCAGCCAGACACAGGTTCCCCCTTCCTCCATCTCTAACACAGGTAGAGGAGTGGAACAGAGTGGTCAGGAGATATAGGCAGGCACCAACTGTAAATATCAGCACTCCTATGTCCTACCCCAACAGCCTAAACACTTCATATTGACCATACACATTACTGGTTTGCAATATCAAAGTATATTTGTGAGCAGAAGTCCATGTGGCGAAGAAGCATATAGAAAGGCTTTCCTTTTTTGGCATCCTTCAGGGTAAGCAATTTCTCATCTCGCCAACTTCACACCCACATATATTACATTTTAGTCATTTAGCAGATGCTCTTATCCAGAGCGACTTACAGTTAGTGAGTGCATACATTTTTCATACTGGCCCCCCCGTGGGAAACGAACCCAGAACCCTGGCGTTGCAAGCGCCATGCTCTACCAACTGAGCTACATGGGAGGCTACATACACTCATCTACTCTCAGCTGGCTCTAGGTAAGTCGTTATGTGGTTATTGGGAGGGTGTTACTGGCTGATCTGTCACATATTATCCCCGGATGAGCTTCCGATTGTCACCAAATGCCTCCTGTTTTGCCTGGAGGAAAAACAGCCAATGAAACAAAATGGCTCCTTTGCTCAGTCGTCGCCACCAATTTGGCCTGGGTTTCCTTGGCAACGCAAACTTGGTTTCTCACTGAGGACAGAAAGACAGGGAGAGATAGTGCTAGCTGTTAGGAGGCAGGCTGACTCACGGACACTGCCATCCAACAGCAACACCGTTGCTCTTGTTATTTCATCAAGTTCTTGGTTGCGTTCCAAATGATACCCTCTTCCCTACATAGTGCACTACTTTTGACCAAAGCCATATTGGCCCTGATCAAAACTAGTGCACTGCATAGAGAATAGGGTGTCATTTGGGACGCAGACCTTCTCTCTTTTTTCTTGTCAGGCTTGAATATAGTGAGTGAGAAATGTCTATTGAGTTCCCATAGGCTCAAGGTCTCTTCAGAGCAGAGCCAGGAGGGAATTGTTCTCATTCTAGCTTTCTTTGTAAGTGACAAAGGAGAGAGGAGGTCTGCCTGTACGACTTAGCAACCAGCGACTGCAATAGATTATAGTATAACTTCTCCTTGGTTACTTTTGTCTCTGTCTACTCAAGCTTATGGTGTGTGAGTGTGAGTGTGACCAAGGCAGTGGACCACAACTTCATCACAACATGTTGCTGATGATAACCACAGTCAACCACAGCAGTTGAAATATGCCAGTGTTGAGACAGGCGTCTGTTTGAATGTAAATGTCCATGTTGTGAACGCTCTGTTTGTGTTGCTCTATTGGCTCTGGCCTCAGATAAGATGTGGCCTTTACTTGGTCAGGCATGAGTAACCTTTATGGGCCATGTTCAGTTCACATCTTCCATCCAGTCAGCCTCCCTCCGTTCTCTCTGTTCTGCCCCACTACTTAACAGTAACCTATTGAGACCTGGTTTAAGACACACACAGTGACACACACACACACACATACAGTATGTTCAAAAACAGTGAATCATACACACACCAATACTACATCAAACAGCCATGCTGATGTAAGTTACACCTACAGAAAGCAATGCTCTCACACAACTGCCACTTTGTCTACAAAGGTGATCATAGACAATACATTGTTCATTGTTTCAAAGATTTATTCCCATATGAGAAGGTTTTGTTTCAACTGGCACAGTTACGAAACTATGTTTTCTTATTTTCTTGACCCCATGTCACACATTGCTCCCATAGCAAAAACAAATACCCCAACTAAAATGACCCTAGATTCTTAGTCAGTCATCTTGCATGAAGCTAAAGTCAACCATTGTCATCTGACGTACAATGGCTACTTTCTCTAGTTGTGGATGTTTGTGTCTCTACGTCTATTTGTGGGTGTTCCTTTTTGCCCAGGGCAGCGGGTAGGAGGTCATGTGATGTGTGTTTAATGCTCTCCTTGCTTACCCCTGAGCCACACACAGCCAGCCTCTTATTGACTGACCTGGCCTGTCACAGTAAACAAAACAAATCACATTTCCCTGCAATAGAATGGATGTATATAATGGGATTTATGGGTGGCTCAAGACATATTTATATCAGCTGAGTTGAATTTAGTTGGAGGTGTCTCCCTGAGTGAGTATCTCTCTTGAGGTAAAAAATTAGTGAAGCTTGGATAGAATTGATTCGGTATTATACTTTCTCCCCATAGTTACCCTGTTTAGAGAAACAACTAGGTAGAAAACTAAGGGATACATACACAAGTCTGATCTCCAGCTGAGCTCATCTTAACCACCCTTCTTTGTTTCCCCATCCACTCTCTCTGCTTTATTGGCATGAATGGGTGGTTGCCACTGTTGCCAAAGCAATGTATATGAAGTATTACACACAGTAAATGAACAATACGTTTGAGCAACAATAATAATATATCAACAAAAACAATTATACATGGAAAATAATACACAACAAAAGCAACAATTGAGAAATGTAATCTACAAGGGTGTATGTGTATGACATGGTGGGAGCTATTGTCTCTGTTACATTATAACAGGCCAGGATAACCTGCAGCAAAATCTACTGTCTGTACGTTTTCTCCTAACAAACTATCTCTCTCTCTCTCCAGGTGGTGTGGGCATCGCGGCCACCCAGCTGTGTCAGACAGTGAAGGATGTGACCGTGTTCGGGACGGCGTCGGCCAGTAAGCACGAGACTATCAGCCAGGGTGGAGTCACGCACTGCATTGACTACCGTACACGGGACTACGTGGAGGAGGTCCGCAAGATCAGCCCCAAAGGTGAGAGGTCAAGGGTCATCTGACCTATCTTACAGCACTGAGATGGCCTGCGTCTCAAATGGCACCCTATTACCCACATAGTGCACCTTATGGGCCCTAGTCAAAAGTAGTTCACTACATAGGGAATAGGGCGCCATTTGGGACACAAGCATGATGTGACCCATAATATCCACAATATGATCCATGAGATAAGTATACTGAGATGGCTAATGGGCCCTTAGTCATGCAACCGTTGGTCCTAAGGAATACTCTGTAGCTGCAGTGTTGTGTTAGCTGCAGTGTTGTGTTTGTCTTCCATTTAAAGATAACAAACTGATTTATATGTCCATTTCGCTGTGTCACGACTCTCAGCCCTGATAGCTGGGGTGCATTTGAGACGGTTGGGAGTATAATAAGCACTAGACAGAAAAGTGCTTTTCCACTCAGACAAAGTATTTGAGAAGCCTGTGACTCAGTGTGGATCATATCCCCAGGGCCAGGCCACTTAAGATCCGTCCCGCTTTCTGCCTTAGGAGACATTAAATTCATCGCTCATCACCGAAACAGAACGTCCTCCAATTCCTCTCTCTTTACTCACTTACCTCTGGGTTCATAGAAGCAAGGTGGAGGATTTTATACTAGGACCTAATTTGGTAGTACCCCTCCCAGCAGCCTCAGTGAGACAGAGAGAGAGTGAGAGAGAGAGAGGGAGAGAGAGAGGGAGAGAGAGAGGGAGAGAGAGAGAGACAGAGAGAGAGTGAGAAAGAGAGAGGGGGGGTAACTGACATTTTGGACAGAAGAACATGTCAAATTAGCGGCAGGGATCGATGAGAAGGCTGTCAGTCTGTGTGACTGTGGCTCATTTAGGGCAGGGTCCTGCTGAGAGCCTTGAGAAATCAACGGGCCTATCAGCTAATGGACCGAGGAGAGGAGAGGAGGACTAACCCACTTTAAGGAGCCCCACATTCACTGAAAAAAAAACATAATTAGGAAAGAGCGAGGCAGCATGAGCAAAGATAATTAATACGTAGCAGAGAAACTGGATGAGCCTGGGTCTCAAGCTTTAGTTTGTTATTCATTCTCTCCAAGACATCACTACCTGGAAATGGAATGGAACTCCAACAGACAAGGATAGGACAATGTTTATTCCTTATCAGTGACATTCAAATGAGTAGAATTCCAGCGTTCTCTCCCTCTCCCGTTGTTTGGCATATGTATGGACTGCTCTACATAAACATAGCAAGGCCTGCCCTCCTCCCTCTACACCACTGGCATTCTGGGATGTAAGAGGATTTCTTCCTAATATGATACCAACCAAGCAACATTGAGCTGTACTGACTACCTCTCTCTGTCTTTCCCCTTCTCTCCTCCAGGGTTGGATATTGTGTTGGATCCTCTGGGAGGCTCAGACACCCACAAGGCCTACAACCTGCTGAAGCCCATGGGCAAGCTCATCACCTACGGTGAGACAGGAAGGACAAAAGACCTCAATCATACTTTGTTTATTTCAACACGTATCAATACCAGTGGTTTAGAACACAAATAGCACAGTGTGCAAGAAACATACAGAATGGGCTGTGAATTATTAGGCACTTCCTGGGCGCACTGCTTCCCTACAGAGGTCCATGGCCTCAGTGTGTGTGTGTGTGTGTGTGTGTGTGTGTGTGTGTGTGTGTGTGTGTGTGTGTGTGTGTGTTGTCCGTGGGAAGGTCTCTGTAGTCTCTCTCTGTGATGATGCCAATTTGCAGCAGGCATGGCATGCATGGGACAGTGGGCTGGGGAGGCATGCCTGGAGAACAGGGCCTTGCCTTCTGCATGTTGCAAAAAAGACTACCCAGCATGGTGCCCCCACCCTGATCCATTCACCCGCTCAACCCTTCTCTACCCCCCCATCCCCCAACACTCCCCCCGCCCACCCTCCCCCTCCCTCCCTGCTGCTCCTCTTCCAGTTTCTCAGAAGTATGCATGGCGGAACAATGGCCGTTCTATCCGCACAGAACCTGGAATGTCTGAATGTAGCAGACTGGATACCTCTCCAGCTCCCTCTCCTCTCTCTCTGAGCACGCTTTGTGTGCCCGTCCACAGGAGAGAGAGGGAGATAGTGAAAGAGAGAGGATGAGACAAAGTGAGAAAGAGAAAAGAGGGAGAAAGAGGAGGGCAGAAAGGGTTATGAGAATAGAGATTGAGAGAGGAAAGGGGATGTGGGGAAAGTTTGGCTGGGAGGGCGAAACAAGGACAGAGATGATAATGGGAATGGGAAAGTGTGGCTGGGAGGGCGAAACGAGGACAGAGATGATAGAGGGAATGGGAAAGAATGGCTGGGAGGGAGAAATGAGGACAGAGATGATAGAGGGAATCGGAAAGTGTGGATTGGAGGGCGAAATGAGGAGAGAGATGATAGAGGGAATGGGAAAGTGTGGCTGGGAAGGCGAAACGAGGACAGAGATGATAAAGGGAATGGGAAAGTGTGGCTGGGAGGGCGGAACGAGGAAAGAGATGATAGAGGGACTGGGAAAGTGTGGCTGTGAGGGTGAAACGAGGACAGAGATGATAGAGGTAATGGGAAATTGTGGCTGGGAGGGAGAAACGAGGACAGAGATGATTGATGGAATGGGAAAGTGTGGCTGGGAGGGCGAAATGAGGACAGAGATGATAGAGGGAATGGGAAAGTGTGGATTGGAGGGCGAAACGAGGAGAGATATGATAGAGGGAATGGGAAAGTGTGGCTGGGAAGGCGAAACGAGGACAGAGATGATAAAGGGAATGGGAAAGTGTGGCTGGGAGGGAGAAACGAGGACAGAGATGATAGAGGGAATGGGAAAGTATGGCTGGGAGGGCGGAACGAGGAAAGAGATGATAGAGGGACTGGGAAAGTGTGGCTGGGAGGGCGAAACGAGGACAGAGATGATAGAGGGAATTGGAAATTGCGGCTGGGAGGGAGAAACGAGGACAGAGATGATTGAGGGAATGGGAAAGTGTGGCTGGGAGGGCGAAATGAGGACAGAGATTATAGAGGGAATGGGAAATTGTGGCTGGGAGGGCGAAATGAGGACAGAGATGATAGAGGGAATGGGAAAGTATGGCTGGGAGGGAGAAACGCGGAGAGAGATGATAGAGGGAATGGGAAAGTGTGGATTGGAGGGCGGAACGAGGACAGAGATGATAGAGGGAATGGGAAAGTATGGCTGGGAGGGCGGAACGAGGACAGAGATTATAGAGGGACTGGGAAAGTGTGGCTGGGAGGGCGAAACGAGGACAGAGATGATTGAGGGAATGGGAAAGTGTGGCTGGGAGGGCGAAACGAGGACAGAGATGATAGAGGGAATGGGAAAGTGTGGATATGAGGGCGAATCGAGGACAGAGATGATAGAGGGAATGGGAAAGTGTGGCTGGGAAGGCGAAACGAGGACAGAGATGATAAAGGGAATGGAAAAGTGTGGCTGGGAGGGAGAAACGAGGACAGAGATGATAGAGGGAATGGGAAAGTATGGCTGGGAGGGCGGAACGAGGAAAGAGATGATAGAGGGACTGGGAAAGTGTGGCTGGGAGGGCGAAACGAGGACAGAGATGATTGAGGGAATGGGAAAGTGTGGCTGGGAGGGCGAAACGAGGACAGAGATGATAGAGGGAATGGGAAAGTGTGGATATGAGGGCGAATCGAGGACAGAGATGATAGAGGGAATGGGAAAGTATGGCTGGGAGGGCGGAACGAGGAAAGAGATGATAGAGGGACTGGGAAAGTGTGGCTGGGAGGGCGAAATGAGGACAGAGATGATAGAGGGAATTGGAAATTGCGGCTGGGAGGGAGAAACGAGGACAGAGATGATAGAGGGAATGGTAAAGTGTGGCTGGGAGGGCGAAACAAGGACAGAGATGATAGAGGGAATGGGAAAGTGTGAATTGGAGGGCGAATCGAGGACAGAGAGGATAGAGGGAATGGGAAAGTGTGGCTGGGAGGGCGAAACGAGGACAGAGATGATAGAGGGAATGGGAAAGTGTGGCTGGGAGGGCGAAACGAGGAATGAGATGATAGAGGGACTGGGAAAGTGTGGCTGGGAGGGTAAAACGAGGACAGAGATGATAGAGGGAGTGGGAAAGTGTGGCTGGGATGGCGAAACGAGGACAGAGATGATGGAGGGAATGGGAAAGTGTGGCTGGGAGGAAGAAACAAGGACAGAGATGATGGAGAGTATGGGAAAGTATGGCTGGGAGGGAGAAACGCGGAGAGAGATGATTAAGGGAATGGGAAAGTGTGGATTGGAGGGCGGAACGAGGACAGAGATGATAGAGGGAATGGGAAAGTATGGCTGGGAGGGCGGAACGAGGACAGAGGTGATAGAGGGAATGGGAAAGTGTGGCTGTGAGGGTGAAACGAGGACAGAGATGATTGATGGAATGGTAAAGTGTGGCTGGGAGGGCGAAATGAGGACAGAGATGATAGAGGGAATGGGAAAGTGTGGATTGGAGGGCGAAACGAGGAGAGAGATGATAGAGGGAATGAGAAAGTGTGGCTGGGAAGGCGAAACGAGGACAGAGATGATAAAGGGAATGGGAAAGTGTGGCTGGGAGGGAGAAACGAGGACAGAGATGATAGAGGGAATGGGAAAGTATGGCTGGGAGGGCGGAACGAGGAAAGAGATGATAGAGGGACTGGGAAAGTGTGGCTGGGAGGGCGAAACGAGGACAGAGATGATTGAGGGAATGGGAAAGTGTGGCTGGGAGGGCGAAACGAGGACAGAGATGATAGAGGGAATGGGAAAGTGTGGATATGAGGGCGAATCGAGGACAGAGATGATAGAGGGAATGGGAAAGTATGGCTGGGAGGGCCGAACGAGGAAAGAGATGATAGAGGGACTGGGAAAGTGTGGCTGGGAGGGCGAAATGAGAACAGAGATGATAGAGGGAATTGGAAATTGCGGCTGGGAGGGAGAAACGAGGACAGAGATGATAGAGGGAATGGGAAAGTGTGGCTGGGAGGGCGAAACAAGGACAGAGTGTCACGATCGTCAGGGAGAGACCAATGCGCAACGTGTTGAACGAACATAGTGAACTTTATTATCTTTAGTGATAATCGACACAATAAACAAAACAAGAAACGACTCGTGAAGTCCACGGTAACAATGACCGAACACGGAACAAGAACCCACAAACACAAAGGGAAAATAGACAGTATAAATATGGCTCCCAATCAGAGACAACCAACGACAGCTGACACTCGTTGCCTCTGATTGGGAGTCACTCTAGCCAACATAGAATAAAACAAACTAGAACCCCCAACATAGACATATAACACATAGAATAAACACACCCTGGCTCAACAAATAGAGTCCCAGAGCCAGGGTGTGACAGTACCCCCTAAAGGCGCGGACTGCGACGCGCCTCAACTAAAGCAAAACAGGGGAGGGCTGGCGGGCATACCTCCTCGGCGGCGGTTCTGGCTCCGGCCTTGCCCACCACCCTCCAATAAACCCCCCATAGCGCCCCTGGTCCAGTCTGGCCCCGCTGGCTGGAGCTGAACTGGACGTAGCAGGAGCGGTTAGCTTCAGCTCCGTAGTGGAGTAGTTGGCGGTACCTTACCAGGCACCGGTGACCCAGGCACGGGTTGTGCTGGACTGACGACGCGCACCCCTGGCTTGGTGCGTGGAGGAGGAACGGGCGGACCAGGCTGGACGACTCGCACCCTGGCTTTGGTGCGAGTGGCAGGAACAGGCGGGCCGGGCTGGCGACGCGCACCCGTAGATTTGGTGCGAGTGGCAGAACAGGCGGGCCGGCTGACGATGCGCACCCCTGGCTTGGTGCGTGGGTAGGAATGGGCCGGACCAGGGCTGACGACTCGCACCTGGCTTGGTGCGAGTGGCAGGAACAGGCCGGGCGGGCTGGCTGGCGCGCACCGTAGACTTGGTGCAGTGGCAGGAACAGGCCGGGCCAGGTCTGGCGACGCGCACCGTAGACTTGGTGCGGAGCAGGGACAGGCGCGGGCTGGCTGGCGACGCACACCGTAGGCTTGGTGCGTGGAGCAGGGACAGGCCGGGCTGGGCTGGCGACGCACACCGTAGGCTTGGTGCGTGGAGCAGGGACTGGCCGACCGGGCTAGCGACGCACACCGTAGGCTTGGTGCGTGGAGCAGGGACAGGCCGGGCTGGCTGGCGACGCACACCGTAGACTTGGTGCGTGGCAGGAACAGGCCGGGCAGGCTGGCGACGCGCACCGTATACTTGGTGCGAGTGGCAGAACAGGCCGGGCCGGGCTGGCGACGCCACCGTAGACTTGGTGCGAGTGGCAGGAACAGGCTGGGCCGGGCTGGCGACGCGCACCCGTAGACTTGGTGCGAGTGGCAGGAACAGGCCGGGCCGGGCTGGCGACGCGCACCGTATACTTGGTGCGTAGAGCAGGGACAGGCCGGACTGGGCTGGCAACGGCACACGTAGGCTTGGTGCATGGAGCAGGGACTGGCCGGACTGGGCTGGCGACGCACACCGTAGGCTTGGTGCGTGGAGCAGGGACAGGCCGAACCGGGCTGTGGAGACGGATAGGAGACCTTGAGTGAAGAGCGGCCACAACCCGTCCTGGCTGAATGCCTACCCTCACACACTCTGTGCTGAGGCATCCGCACTAGGACTTACAGGGCGGTGTATCCGTAACCTGGTGGCCTTCTGAATCCGCCCCTTTTCTGCCTCCGTCAGCCCTCGTCGTCCATGCCGTGTGCCCCCCTAAACATTTTCTGGGGTTGCCTCTCGCCTGTCCGAACGTTGACCCGTTTGGCGCCGCTGCTCCTCTCTCGGCGCGCCTCCACCGTCTCTTCTCCCGGGCGCTTCCTCCCATGTCCAGCCCCAAAGAGCTGCCCCTGGACATGCTGCTTGGTCGTTGCATGGTGGGTTCTTCTGTCACGATCGTCAGGAGAGACCAATGTCGTAGCGTGTTGAACGAACATAGTGAACTTTATTATCTTTAGTGATAATCGACACAATAAACAAAACAAGAAACGACTCGTAAAGTCCATGGTAACAATGACCGAACACGGAACAAGAACCCACAAACACAAAGGGAAAATAGACAGTATAAATATGGCTCCCAATCAGAGACAACCAACGACAGCTGACACTCGTTGCCTCTGATTGGGAGTCACTCTAGCCAACATAGAATAAAACAAACTAGAACCCCCAACATAGACATATAACACATAGAATAAACACACCCTGGCTCAACAAATAGAGTCCCAGAGCCAGGGTGTGACACAGAGATGATAGAGGGAATGGGAAAGTGTGAATTGGAGGGCGAATCGAGGACAGAGAGGATAGAGGGAATGGGAAAGTGTGGATTGGAGGGCGAAACGAGGAGAGAGATGATAGAGGGAATGGGAAAGTGTGGCTGGGAAGGCGAAACGAGGACAGAGATGATAAAGGGAATGGGAAAGTGTGGCTGGGAGGGAGAAACGAGGACAGAGATGATAGAGGGAATGGGAAAGTATGGCTGGGAGGGCGGAACGAGGAAAGAGATGATAGAGGGACTGGGAAAGTGTGGCTGGGAGGGCGAAACGAGGACAGAGATGATTGAGGGAATGGGAAAGTGTGGCTGGGAGGGCGAAACGAGGACAGAGATGATAGAGGGACTGGGAAAGTGTGGATATGAGGGCGAAATGAGGACAGAGATGATAGAGGGAATTGGAAATTGCGGCTGGGAGGGAGAAACGAGGACAGAGATGATAGAGGGAATGGGAAAGTGTGGCTGGGAGGGCGAAACAAGGACAGAGATGATAGAGGGAATGGGAAAGTGTGAATTGGAGGGCGAATCGAGGACAGAGAGGATAGAGGGAATGGGAAAGTGTGGATTGGAGGGCGAAACGAGGAGAGAGATGATAGAGGGAATGGGAAAGTGTGGCTGGGAAGGCGAAATGAGGACAGAGATGATAAAGGGAATGGGAAAGTGTGGCTGGGAGGGAGAAACGAGGACAGAGATGATAGAGGGAATGGGAAAGTATGGCTGGGAGGGCGGAACGAGGAAAGAGATGATAGAGGGACTGGGAAAGTGTGGCTGGGAGGGCGAAACGAGGACAGAGATGATAGAGGGACTGGGAAAGTGTGGATATGAGGGCGAATCGAGGACAGAGATGATAGAGGGAATGGGAAAGTATGGCTGGGAGGGCGGAACGAGGAAAGAGATGATAGAGGGAATTGGAAATTGCGGCTGGGAGGGAGAAACGAGGACAGAGATGATAGAGGGAATGGGAAAGTGTGGCTGGGAGGGCGAAACAAGGACAGAGATGATAGAGGGAATGGGAAAGTGTGAATTGGAGGGCGAATCGAGGATAGAGGGAATGGGAAAGTGTGGCTGGGAGGGCGAAATGAGGACAGAGATGATAGAGGGAATGGGAAAGTGTGGCTGGGAGGGCGAAACGAGGACAGCGATGATAGAGGGAATGGGAAAGTGTGGCTGGGAGGGCGAAACGAGGAATGAGATGATAGAGGGACTGGGAAAGTGTGGATTGGAGGGCGAAACGAGGAGAGAGATGATAAAGGGAATGGGAAAGTGTGGCTGGGAGGGAGAAACGAGGACAGAGATGATAGAGGGAATGGGAAAGTATGGCTGGGAGGGAGCGAGGAAAGAGATGATAGAGGGACTGGGAAAGTGTGGCTGGGAGGCGAAACGAGGACAGAGATGATTGAGGGAATGGGAAAGTATGGCTGGGAGGGCGAAACGAGGAAAGAGATGATAGAGGGACTGGGAAAGTGTGGATATGAGGGCGAATCGAGGACAGAGATGATAGAGGGAATGGGAAAGTATGGCTGGGAGGGCGGAACGAGGAAAGAGATGATAGAGGGACTGGGAAAGTGTGGCTGGGAGGGCGAAACGAGGACAGAGATGATTGAGGGAATGGGAAAGTGTGGCTGGGAGGGCGAAACGAGGACAGAGATGATAGAGGGACTGGGAAAGTGTGGATATGAGGGCGAATCGAGGACAGAGATGATAGAGGGAATGGGAAAGATTGCCTGGGAGGGCGAAACGAGGACAGAGATGATAGAGGGAATGGGAAAGTGGCTTGGAGGTCGAAACGAGGACAGTGATGATAGAGGGAGTGGGAAAATGTGGCTGGGAGGGCGAAACGAGGACAGAGATGATAGAGGGAGTGGGAAAGTGTGGCTGGGAGGGCGAAACGAGGACAGAGATGATAGAGGGAATGGGAAAGAGTGTCTAGGAGGGCGAAACGAGGACAGAGATGATAGAGGGAATGGGAAAGTGTGGCTGGGAGGGCGAAACGAGGACAGAGATGATAGAGGGAATGGGAAAGTGTGGCTGGGAGGGTCGAAACGAGGACAGAGATGATAGAAGGAGTGGGAAAGTGTGGCTGGGAGGGCGAAATGAGGACAGAGATGATAGAGGGAATTGGAAATTGCGGCTGGGAGGGAGAAACGAGGACAGAGATGATAGAGGGAATGGGAAAGTGTGGCTGGGAGGGCGAAACAAGGACAGAGATGATAGAGGGAATGGGAAAGTGTGAATTGGAGGGCGAATCGAGGACAGAGAGGATAGAGGGAATGGGAAAGTGTGGCTGGGAGGGCGAAATGAGGACAGAGATGATAGAGGGAATGGGAAAGTGTGGCTGGGAGGGCGAAACGAGGACAGCGATGATAGAGGGAATGGGAAAGTGTGGCTGGGAGGGCGAAACGAGGAATGAGATGATAGAGGGACTGGGAAAGTGTGGATTGGAGGGCGAAACGAGGAGAGAGATGATAAAGGGAATGGGAAAGTGTGGCTGGGAGGGAGAAACGAGGACAGAGATGATAGAGGGAATGGGAAAGTATGGCTGGGAGGGCGGAACGAGGAAAGAGATGATAGAGGGACTGGGAAAGTGTGGCTGGGAGGGCGAAACGAGGACAGAGATGATTGAGGGAATGGGAAAGTGTGGCTGGGAGGGCGAAACGAGGACAGAGATGATAGAGGGAATGGGAAAGTGTGGATATGAGGGCGAATCGAGGACAGAGATGATAGAGGGAATGGGAAAGTATGGCTGGGAGGGCGGAACGAGGAAAGAGATGATAGAGGGACTGGGAAAGTGTGGATATGAGGGCGAATCGAGGACAGAGATGATAGAGGGAATGGGAAAGATTGCCTGGGAGGGCGAAACGAGGACAGAGATGATAGAGGGAATGGGAAAGTGGCTTGGAGGTCGAAACGAGGACAGTGATGATAGAGGGAGTGGGAAAATGTGGCTGGGAGGGCGAAACGAGGACAGAGATGATAGAGGGAGTGGGAAAGTGTGGCTGGGAGGGCGAAACGAGGACAGAGATGATAGAGGGAATGGGAAAGAGTGTCTAGGAGGGCGAAACGAGGACAGAGATGATAGAGGGAATGGGAAAGTGTGGATGGGAGGGCGAAACGAGGACAGAGATGATAGAGGGAATGGGAAAGTGTGGCTGGGAGGGTCGAAACGAGGACAGAGATGATAGAAGGAGTGGGAAAGTGTGGCTGGGAGGGCGAAACGAGGACAGAGATGATGGAGAGAATGGGAAAGTGTGGTTGGGAGGGAGAAACAAGGACAGAGATGATAGAGGAAGTGGGAAAGTGTGGCTGGGAGGGCGAAACGAGGACAGAGATGATGGAGAGAATGGGAAAGTGTGGTTGGGAGGGAGAAACAAGGACAGAGATGATAGAGGGAGTGGGAAAGTGTGGCTGGGAGTGTGAAACGAGGACAGAGATGATAGAGGGAATGGGAAAGTGTGGCTGGGAGGGCGAAACGAGGACAGAGATGATAGAGGGAGTGGGAAAGTGTGGCTGGGAGTGTGAAACGAGGACAGAGATGATAGAGGGAATGGGAAAGTGTGGCTGGGAGGGCGAAACGAGGACAGAGATGATAGAGGGAATGGGAAAGTGTTGCTGGGAGGGCGAAACGAGGACAGAGATGATAGAGGGAATGGGAAAGATTGCCTGGGAGGGCGAAACGAGGACAGAGATGATAGAGGGAATGGGAAAGTGTTGCTGGGAGGGCGAAACGAGGACAGAGATTATAGAGGGAATGGGAAAGTGTGGGTTGGAGGTTGAAACGAGGACAGAGATGATAGAGGGAATGGCAAAGTATGGCTGGGAGGGCGAAACGAGGATAGAGATGATGGAGAGAATGGGAAAGTGTGGTTGGGAGGGAGAAACGAGGACAGAAATGATTGAGGGAATGGGAAAGAGACTGAGAGCATAAAGGAAGAGAGGCAGAATAGAGAAAGAAAATAGGAAGAGAGGAGTGAGTGAGTGGGTGAGGATTGTAGGCTATGTGGTACCTGCCAGGACCTCAGCCTGGCAGTAGAACTGTCCTTCAAGAAAATGACACTGAAAATGGGACATACTGAAAAGATAATGTAAAAGAGAGATAAAAGAGAGGGACCCGGTGAAAAAAGTTGAGGGCAGAGAGGGGAGGTAGAGGGAGAAAGAGGGAGTTGGGGCAGTTAATGAGACAGTAAATGAAGTGGACTAGAGAACAATGGCTGATCAGTGAATCAATTATACACAGACCCAAACTGACCCTACACTGAGAATAAAACCAACCCCAGGTCCCCTTCCCCATTCGCACACACACACACACACACACACACACACACACACACACACACACACACACACACACACACACACACACACACAAGTACAGGCAACCCGTTTTAACACATGAACACCCTTTAACCCTTTGTGCTTTCTCCCCTTACAGGTGCGGCTAACATGCTAGCTGGTCAGAAGAAGAACCTTCTGGCGGTGGCTAAGACCTGGTACCACCAGTTCTCCATCCACACACTCAGCCTGATCCAGAACAACAAGTCAGTGTGTGGCTTCCACCTGGGCTACCTGGATGGAGAGGTGGAGGTCATCCAGCAGGCCATGACCACCATCCTGGACCTCTACAGGCAGGGCAAGATCAAACCACGCATCGACTCCACCTATCACCTCGAACAGGTGGGTGTGTGTGTGTGTGTGTGTGTGGGGGGGGGTCTGTGTGTGTGTGCGTTTGTGTGTATGCGTGTGTGTGTGCATGTGTGTGTGTGTGCTTGGGCGTGGCTCTATGAGACCGGATGAGATTACGCACGTGTCTGTGAATAAAGAGGAGTCTCTCCCTCCATCAGATGTCTCTTTGAGTGAAAGACAGAATCCGATTGTAAGAAAGAGATACTGTAGACAGAGAGAGCGATAGAGGGAAAGTGAGAGAAAGGGAGAGAGGGGAAAGAAAGAGGGGGCTGATATGTTCGTTGGTTAATGCCAGGGCCAGTCAATGGTTAGGCCTGTGATACTGACCAGAGAGAAGTGTCTCTCTCTTGACCAGAGAGAAGTGTCTCTCTCTCTCTCTCAATTTCAATTCAATTCAAAGGCCTTTATTGGCATGGGAAACATGTGTTTACATTGCCAAAGCAAGTGAAATAGATAATAAACAAAAGTGAAATAAACAATAAAAAATTAACAGTAAACATTACACTCACAAAAGAATAAAGACATTTAAAATGTCATATTATGTCTATATACAGTGTTGTAATGATGTGCAAATAGTACAAAAGGGAAAATAAATAAACATAAATATAGGTTATATTTGCAATGGTGTTTGTTCTTCACTGGTTGCCCTTTTCTTGTGGCAACAGGTAACACATATTGCTGCTGTGATTGCTCACTGTGGTATTTCACCCAATAGATATGGGAGTTTATCAAACTTTGATTTGTTTTCTAATTCTTTGTGGGTCTGTGTAATCTGAGGGAAATATGTGTCTCTAATATGGTCATACATTTGGCAGGAAGTTAGGAAGTGCAGCTCAGTTTCCACCTCATTTTGTGGGCAGTGTGAACATAGCCTGTCTTCTCTTGAGAGCCAGGTCTGCCTTCGGCAGCCTTTCTCAATAGCAAGGCTATGCTCACTGAGTCTGTACATAGTAAAAGATTTCCTTAATTTTGGGTCAGTCACAGTGGTCAGGTATTCTGCCACTGTGTACTCCCTGTTTAGGGCCAAATAGCATTCTAGTTTGCTCTGTTTTTTTGTAAATTCTTTCCAATGTGTCAAGTAATTCTATTTTTGTTTTCTCATGATTTGGTTGGGTCTAATTGTGTTGCTGTCCTGGGGCTCAGTGGGGTCTGTTTGTGTTTGTGAACAGAGCCCCAGGACCAGCATACTTAGGGGACTCTTCTCCAGGTTCATTTCTCTGTAGGTGATGGCTTTGTTATGGAAGGTTTGGGAATCACTTCCTTTTAGGTGGTTGTAGAATTTAACAGCTCTTTTCTGGATTTTGATAATTAGCGGGTATCGGCCTAATTCTGCTCTGCATGCATTATTTGGTGTTTTACTTTGTACACTGAGGATATTTTTGCAGAATTCTGCATGCAGAGTCTCAATTTGGTGTTTGTCACATTTTGTGAATTCTTGGTTGGTGAGCGGATCCCAGACCTCACAACCATAAAGGGCAATGGGTTCTATAACTGATCAAGTATTTTTAGCCAGATCCTAATTGATATGTTGAATTTTATGTTCCTTTTGATGGCACCTGTGGCGCTGATGTTTAGGCTGAGGTATGTATAGTTTTTTGTGTGCTCTAGGGCAACGGTGTCTAGATGGAATTTGTATTCGTGGTCCTGGCAAATTGACCTTTTTTGGAACACCATTATTTTTGTCTTACTGAGATTTACAGTCAGGGCCCAGGTCTGACAGAATCTGTGCAGAAGATCTAGGTGCTGCTGTAGGCCCTCCTTGGTTGGTGACAGAAGCACCAGATCAGATCATCAGCAAACAGTAGACATTTGTTCTAGTAGGGTGAGGCCGGGTGCTGCAGACTCTTCTAGTGCCCTCGCCAATTTGTTGATATATATGTTCCATCAATTTGTATAGCTCTCTGTCTCTCTCTCTCTCTCTCTCTCTCTGTCTCTCTCTCTCTGTCTCTCTCTCTGTCTCTCTCTCTCTCTGTCTCTCTCTCTATCTGTCTCTCTCTCTCTCTGTCTCTGTCTCTGTCTCTCTCTCTGTCTCTCTCTCTCTCTTTCTGTCTCTCGCTCTGTCTCTCTCTCTCTGTCTCTCTCTGTCTCTCGCTCTCTCTCTTTCTGTCTGTATCCACAGCTTATTCACTTACTCTCTGTACTCTCTCTTTCTCCGGCTCCCACCCTCCCTTTCTTTCTGTGGTTCTTTTTCGTTTTCTCCCCTGTTGCCATGGTTACCTCCATTGGTCTGCCAGTGCTTCTGTCTCAGGGAGGGGCCGTGTGTATGACAGCGAGAGACAGAATGGGATGAAGGAGTGGAGGATTGAAGCGGGGAGATGAGAGAAGATTAGAGAAATGAGGTGGATAGAGTTTAGGGAAAGTTTAATGTAGTAATAGTTGATACAATTACTCTTGGTGTGAATTATATTACATATCATAATCATATATCCCATATCATAAAACAGCTCTTAAACTTGAATTAATAAGATTGTATATCGGTGAATGTGACCTAAGGGTCCCAGATACCACACCCTGACTCCATCTATCACCCCCCCCCTCCTCCTCTGTGACCTATCCTGTCCCTCTCCATGTCTGCACTATTAATCAATGAACATAACACAGGATGTATAAGAGCCTGGTGCCTCATATTGAGCAACTCCGTCAGGGCTTTGTATTAAAGAGCATATCAGCTCTGATGTCTAGAGGGTCTTACCGTTCTCAGACAGACAGACAGTGCTTCTAGTTGTGATTATTAGTGCATACACTGCAGGGAGGTAGGGAATCACTCACTGTAAGAACACTCAGAGTTAGATGGCTGAGGCAGACTTTCAGAGAGAGAGAGCGGAGCAGTGAGTGATTGAAGGCTTCAGTAATTGGGCTTGTTGTGGTTTCATTCACACAAGCTACACTTACAAATCCCTGGCGTCCCCGGCCCTAATTACCACACTTCCATAGTTTCAGTCCTCTCTCCTCCTCTTCCTCCTCCCCTTCATTGGTTTTTCATTAAAGTGATGCTCCAGAGCTTTTGTATAATTTCAGCCAGTAGTTTTGAAAGTAGTATTCTTGAGTCAAAACGAGTCCCTGGAAATTATGCACAATTGTGTAGTAGGTCATCCATTTCTTATTATATTTTACGTCCTGCAAAAAAAAAATATATATATATATATTGCATTTTTTGGCAATTCGTATGATATGTTACGAATTCCAATTAGTTCAATATGTAAAAAATGTGTAAGTGCTTAAGATCCCGAACTGCATCTTTAAGTGTTCTGTCCATCTGAATATCACCAGTTGCTCCCTCCCTCTCTCCCTCTCCCTCTTTAACTCTGACATGACTCCCCCTCTCTGTCTGTGTATGTGTGTCTCAGTCGTCAGGACCAAGCTTTGACAAGGCTTTGGGTTGCTAGGAGATGGCCCTCTGTTGCTGTGGCATTGGTCGTTAGGTGGTCTGCCTGCCTGCGCCGGGCTGGCGTGGGTGGGGGGTAGAAGGGAGGGGTGGAGAGCAGAGGAGGCTGGTAGGAGGAGCTAGAGGAGGACGGGCTCATTGTAATGGCTGGAATGGATTTAATGAAACAGTATCAAACATATAGAAACCACATTTGACCCCGTTCCATTTATTCCATTCCAGCCATTACAATGAGCCCATCCTTCTATAGCTCCTCCCACCAGCCTCCACTGATGGAGAGACATACACAGACATTAGACAGAGCAAGCGGTCAGTATAGGGTGGGGCTGGCCTGTCTAGGACCGGCCCTTTGTCACTATGATTGACAGGTAGACAGGACAGGAAGAAACCTATGGGTCAATCAACACTGGCTGTGGCACAACCCTGGGTACCGGCCTCTGACGTGACACTGTGACAGGCACCTAGGAACCAGCCAGTCAATAATGGTAATGTGACATGATCAATAAATTGTCCAGCTCTCAATGAGACCCTATGTGGTATCTATCCTGTGGTTTAATTAAACATATGGGGATGGCATAGACAGTTTTAAACTGAAGTACTTTCAAATGAAAGAAATGTATAATTTAGCAATGCATTTGAATTTTTCATAATGGTGTTTAAACACAGAATAATGATGAATAATTCCACAAGTTTTCCTTTCTCTCGATCTACATGATTCTCCATCTACAGCTTTGGCTCTTGCTTTCTGTCCGTCAATCACTGACTCAGGCACACTACCTCTACCTCTCCATCATTCTCCCGTTCTCTCAGTTATTAATACATCCTGACACTAAAGTTTTTACAAACTTCTCTCTCCCACGTGCTGATACTTGCCTGTAGTTTATGTTTAAGGAGTGATAGACTGGGCAATTTATGCTTGCGGTGCCTGGCATCATCTTCTTCTAAGGGTTTGGAGAGGAATTTAGTGTGTGGGTGTGTGTGTGTGTGTGTTCTATGTGGCTATGTATGCATGTTTGTGTGAAAGACAAACCAACAGTCCTGGACAAATGATGATAGATGGATATCTACTCTCCCTCCCCCTCTCCCACTATCCATCATTCATTCTTTCATGTCTCTCTCTCTGCCTCTGCTTCTCTATCCAGGTGGGCGATGCCATGCGGAGAATGCAGGAGAGAAACAACATCGGCAAGGTGATCCTCATCACTGAGCCTATGCCAGAGGAGGAGAAGAAGGAGGATCCTAAGAAAGAGGAGAAGAAGGAGGACAAGAAAAAGGAGGACAAGAAGAAAGAGGAGAAGAAGAAGGATGACTCCAAGAAGGAGGACAAGAAAGAAGAGAAGAAGAAAGAAGAGCTGAAGAAGGAGGAGGAGAAAAACGAGGAGAAGAAGGAGGAGAAGAAGGAGGAGAAGAAGGAGGAGAAGAAGGAGGAGAAGTGAGAGTGAGGGAGGGATGGATGGATGGATGGATGGATGGATAGATAGTCAGGCAGACAGACCATCGGGGAGCTCGTCCTGGGAGCAGGGGTTTGGTTTGGGAGGGGGTGACAGGGCAGGGGAAATGTGGTGGGGGAGGGAAAGGGAGGGAAAGGGAGGTGTGGTGTGTGTGGGTTGGAGTTGGGAGAGCGGGGGATGGGTGTGGGCTTTACAGACTCATTGCACAGCAGTCAATCTGTCATCCCTACCATCATCTCTCAGACCCCTCCCCTCCCCAGTCCACTCTGACAGCGAATACTCAGGCCTGGGCCTATACCCCCCCCTCCCCTCTCTCTCCTCCACCACTCAAGCATGGGTCACTTTATTTCTGAATCCCTCATGCCCCCTCATCCCCAGTGCACCTTAACGATAGCCGAGCTCACAAAACAGCTCCCGCCCTCACCTCGCCACAATGGGAAAATGACCACTACTATACGCTCTCCTTTGACTCATGGCATAACAGTCTAAAGGTGTTGCCTATTGAGACCCCAGAGAGAGAGAGTCAGAGAGAGAGAGAGAGACACAGAGGGACGGTGTGGGTATAATTCCCAGGCCTGGGGCGCATCACTGTTCCCTTGACAACGATAATTTGACCCATTCCAACTCACACAGTGCCCCTCCTCCCTCCATGCCCCTCTCCATGTCTACTCCAACTGTGCTAGATTGCCCTGCGCTGACTTCCACCTGCCACCTCTCCTTCCTCCCCTCTCCCTCTACTGAATTCCCCCTAGCCTCCCCCTCTCCCTATGGTATAAACCCACAGACAGACAGACAGACAGACAGACAGACAGACAGACAGACAGACAGAACCACACCCACCCACCATCTCACAAACGGTCCAGTGCTTTGTTTGCATGGCTGTGTGATGCTTGACTCCAAGGCCAGTGGTTACAGAACTCCTTTGTCAATAGCCACTACCCATTCTTTATTTATGTATATAAAGAGAGGGTATTGGCACATCCCTTAAATGCCATGGCACTTCTAGTATCACACAGCTCCACCTCACAGCTGAGCCCACACTACATATCCCATAATCCTAGGTATACCAGACAAACAAGACCAGACAATAGTGTGTGACAGGATGAAGCTCCAGACAGAGAATTAATGAGCCATTTGGTCCAGTATTAAATAGGAAGGGAGAAATCAGTGCTTAGTTTTGGTGCTCTATAGTCACTGATGTTTCTAATGAACCAACTGTTGGCAAGCAGTGCACAGTGCCAATTAGGAGAGAAAATTGTTTCTCTTCAAACAAGGCGCACAAACACACACACACATACACACACACACACACAGGACGATGTGGTCAAAGAGGCAGTGTTGTGTAGAGACACTTAGACATTTGAACTGAATAAAATAGAGTGAATGCCACCCAGTTCCTTGATATCAGACCCTATCCCTCCCTGATCCTGCCCTGACATTCCATGGCATTCCACTCCTTTCACAGTGACCGCTCGCCTGTCGTTCGCCCTGATCTGGAACAGGGGAGTTTAGAAGGGTAAATAAAATCCTGCTGGCGTGCATTCTCACCCGTCCCTCCCCCTTCTCCTTTCGCCATCTCTTTCTCTCTCTGTCTCTGTGGTCGGCATAGCAACAGGCACCAGGCTCGTCAGAGATGGCGTTGTGGTCTATTTCTCTCTCTATCTGGAGGGAGTGAGTGAGCAGTATTATAGAGCTGTAAAGTGTCTAATGAAACCCAGGCTTTAGTATTAAAGCTGTAGTACAGAGCAGTAAAATCAGGCTAACATCCTAGTTACTACACTCCAGAAATATTTATATTTGTATCAGTATATTATCAGGACATTTAAATCCCATATAGTCTGTGTGGTGGTGGCACACCTAGGCCCACAATCAATAATTGGCCTCTCCCATACGAATGCACTGCTGCCCCTTGTGGACATAATGTAGAACAGCAAGACTGGTTTTCAGAAGGTGATTATAGGGGACTCCTTTGTATCAATTAAGCAGGGTTTTGTTTTTGTCCTCCTCTAAATTATATTGAATTAATCTGATATTTCTTCTTATGTCAGAGATTAATTGTCTATAATAAACCAGGGACAGAAGCTAAACCTGTTATGAGCAGGAGTCCTGCAGTACGGACTTCAAAAACACACCACTACTATCCCCTTTGGAAAGATGTGAGAATCTATGCTCTTCACACACTTGCCTGTCTGTCTGCCTGCCTGCCTGTCTGCCTGTCTGTCTGTGAGTCGGACCATTGGTGAAGAGTCTCAGATGGTGACTAGTGACTTTGTAAAGAAGTTGTTGTGTTAGGATGAGTGGCCTCCCTCATGTTGTGTGTCAGTCATTGTGTGTGAAGATGTGTGTGTCCTCAGGTCGTTTGTCAGGTTAAAAAAAGACTCCCACCTGCCCCTCCTCACCGCCATTACAACCTCCCCTTCCTTGCACTCTCTATCTGCTTCACAGCTGTCTAGCTCTAATCCTCTCTTTCTCTCTTTCTCTCTCTCTACCCCTCTCTGATGAAGCCAATGTTAAGAGGACAGTTGGAATAGGTATTTTGCACTCCGCTCGCTGATCTTAATGCACTTCCAGGCATGGCAGTCCCACTCCAGTCCCACTGGCTCTGAATCGACTCCGCTCCTTCCCCACTCAGAGACCATACTGTATCTGCTGAAACTCACTGGAAGTACAGTGGAAGTGACACTTTTGCATGCACGCAAAACACAAACACAGATCTCCTCCTCTACCCTGGGTGGCAGTTCAAATCAAACCATTAATTCATCCAGGGCTGCGAAAGTGAAAACCCGGTGTAGCGGGGACAGCAGTGGGGCTGGGACGGAGTGTGAGTGCCATGCCAGTGTGGGGAGTGACTGTGTTCTGTCAGGCTCTGGTTAGTGTTCTGTTCTGATCTGCTGGGCTCCTTCTGTGAACCTGTGGATGGTGCTTCTGTTTTCAGAATGCCATGTGAGAAGCTAATGCTTCAGTAAAAGGATGTTTTACTTAATATGTTATTTTAGTTTGTTTGACCTATGTTTTTTTGTTTTGTTTTCCAAGGGGTTTAAAGTTCAAAGTTCATACTCTTTACGCAGGGACCTGCCTAACTACATTCCTTTTCAATGTGATGAGCCTTTCTGTTTGTGCCAAACTGAATGTACTCCTCTGTCAATGGCTTGACTACAACGGTGCATTCAATGAAAAAGAGAAGAAAAAAACATTTCTGGATACTTTTCCTATGACCTTGTAGAAGAACAAAACCACAAAAATGTGTTAATCTGTGTATGATTTCTGTTCCAAATGCTTATGGGTGCTGATAGAATTTTGCTACAGTTTACGAAAGGTTCTAGTTGCTTCTGATTGGTTGGGGTCTTGCTCTCGTGCCTCGATCCTAACACACACACACACAGACACACACACACACACTACCGTGTTGAGAGGCACCTCCCTCCATATCCAAACTCATCACTGTGCTGATCTCAGATCAGTGAAATGTGTTAAGTATTATCAGGCCTCAGACATCTACTACAACAGACTAATCCCACATCAGTCGATAGGCCTATGCGTTTACAACCATACCGTATAATCTCCATAACTCCATCCCAGTGAAGAGTGCAAGGACAAGGTGCATGGACGATTAGGCTGCACAGCACAGCACACAAACTAAAATCCTCTTAGAATTGCAACCACAAAAAACGAAAAAGATAAATAAAACAGATCCATTCAAAAATATACATGACCAGGTGAATCATTGAATCATGGAGCATTTCTTTCATTCTCCTCTCTCTAGCTTAGCTTTGTGAACACCACCATACATTTTTTTTGTTTCTCTTAGCCTGATTCCAAATGGTTTGTATGGGAAGAGAGAGAGTGAGGTAGCAGATGTGTCCACACAGACAGATAGCGAGGCCATATGGCACAGCTGCACAGATGGAAACCCAGCTCTACCTCTGATCTCAGCTCAGGCCTGGCCTGTCCCAGACGCAACATATCCGCCCTAAAGCCGATCCCAGTTCACATACGGCCTGTTGGTCTCAGACATTCCGCTATCCTCTATTGCACCTCAAGAGCTCTTTGGTTCTAGTCAATTATCAGTTAGCCAAAGCCCCGCCCTCTCCCCTCTCCATACACACACATCACATTAACATCTGGAATTAAATTGCATGCATCCAATGGCATGTGGTGCAGAGATTATATGACATTTGATTCAATGTTTTTCTTCCTGTTTGATTGAACCAAAAGGTCTCTTAGATGAACTCAGCTGCAGCACACGGGTGGGTGGGTGTTGTGACTGGCTAGGGCAAGGGGTGTAACTGGGTGTCAGAGAGGGGAGGATGAATCTGTTGTTGGCTGTGCCTGAGCCCTAACCCACTCCTCCCAACCCCTAGCGCCCGATTGCTTTTCCAGCTTGGTGAATCTACGTTGTATGTCAGCTTGAATTGATTTTCCAGCCAGACACACATTCTTATGTAAGAGCTCTAAAACCAGAGATGATCCTTCAAGAAACTAGGGAATTTTCTGCATTGGAAAACATCACAGCGCCCAGCTATATTGTTCTAGATAACGTGCTGATTTGTTTCTGGAAGTAAAAAACAGGTTTCCTTTGATTGGCAGTCGTAATATCACTGTTTCACATGGTTTCTCACAGGTCATTCCAAACAGCTTACTTTACTCTTGATCAGAAATAATTACCTTTGCATCCACCTCATGAGCACATTTGTTCTTTGTTTCTCTGACTCACACACACTATATCGTTCTCCTTTCCAGTCTCATGTCAATCTCAGTGCTTGGTGGAGTGTATTCCTAGTTAAAAAGATAATCCCAGACAGTCTGGAGATTATTGCCACATCCAGAGCCATCCACCCCACACCCTTCCCTAAAAGAAAACAAGCCAACCACTTCTGGCTGTCTCTGGCTCTTCATTAGCAATCACTAAAAACTGTTGCTATGTGCCAACTACCAACATATTCCACAACTTTGTAGAAATGCTGTGAGTGTCTGGTGCATTTGGCTAGGTTTGTTACAATATGTACAGGACACTAGAATCTGTGTGTAGGTGACCAGGAAAAAAGGCATGTGTGTATAGTTCACAATTCCTTCCACTGTATAGTTCAGTAGTGGCTCTGTGCAGAGGGAGTCCCTTACCCTTTCCACCCTCTTCATCATGGTGCCAACAGCAGCCAACTCACTGCACCTATACCTGCTCCAGCCCCCCTCCCCTCGCCTCTCCTCACTGCACCCATACCCACTCCCAGCCCCCCTGCTCTTCCCCATCTGGCACTGTCAAGTCAGCCTCATAACAAGATGCACATTAACCCATCTATAGGAACGCTTCAGAAAAACAGGTCCATTGTCACTTTCCGTCCAGACAGCTCAGTTTCCACACATGGTTTACTGTGCGACATCTACTCTACCTACAGGTTGATTTGTTTGCTAGCTTTTCATTCCTTCTCTCCTTCTCTCTATAGTGTTGTTTTCCACTCTTCTACTAAGTTGTCTCCACTTTGTTTTTTAAACCCTTTGAATTGATGCTGCTTCTGTGCTTGACTCTGGGTTTACTGAATACGTGGTGCAATGCTGTCCACAGTATGGGCTCTAGAGCTTGTAATGCTTCAGTGTGTAATGTTACCATATGCCTTACATGTTTTCCAGGACTAATAAAAAAGCATAACGGAAAAAAAGATTTGACCTGGAGCTGTGGCTTTGTTACTGCGTTATTAGGATGTTACTGTGAGGAAACAATATGGAACTGCAATTACTTGATATTTTATGGCTCATGTTTTGAGTGTGTTTACATAATGAATGTGAATGCTATCAGCTGTGGGAGTACAGAAAATATATGGACTGAACACGGTTACAGTAAGATAAAGATGGGAATGTTCACTGTCAGAAATCTCTAGAGATTCTAAACACAGTACAGCATCCAACAAGATCAAATAAACAATAGCTGCCAGGACTAATATTGGTCCAATAAAAATAGTAGCTCAAATACTTTTTCAGTATATCCTGTTACTATCATCCGTAAAATGTCTGTGTAAATCAGTTGGTCCTGATTAAGCATGAACAACAGTACAACTATAAAACTCTAAGAACCAAAATAACTTAACTCATTGGCTTATTATTATACAGACTCACACAAGCGTTCAAGATTTCTACGAACACAGTGCAAAAGACATTCCCATACAGATTAAATTCTTACAAAACGGGATAGAAACAAACACCTTTATAAAAACATAGATAAGACTATCCTTGTCAGGTTTTGTTTGTGTCTTGAGACTTGGCAGGTGCCTCCTCAATCCCATTAGCCCTCAGTACTTCAGACAGGCGACTCAGATAGGTGGAGTCTGGATAACCATTCCTGAGTGGACACAAAATAACATTATAGAGTATATCTCAAATGGCACCCTAATCTCTATATAGTGCACTGCTTTTGACCAGAGCTCTATAGGGCTTTTCTTACATAGGTTACATCCTAAATGGCACCATATTCCCAAAAGTTGTGCACTATAAAGGAATAGGGTGCTATTTGGGACACACACTAGGTAATAAAATGAACAGCACATAACATTGACCCCTGACTTTCTGCTCTTTACTGTTGCTATTTCAGTCGAGAGCCACTAATGGTTACTGTAACCCCAGTACTCACCCAGACTTGCCCCCCTGCAGGCTTGTCTTGTGGGGGATGCTGTCCCAGCTGACCCTGGCCCCTGGCTCCCTGCCCGTGACAGTGAAGGTGAGGCCTAGCCTGAAGGCTTTCTCCAGCCGCGGTAGAAGTTTCCTGGTCCTCTCACATAGGGGAAGGTAGGCCTCGAATACTCCCCCCCGAAACGCAGAGCCAGGCGAGGGGTGGCCCTCCTACAACAGGAGAGGGAAATGTGGCAGATAATGGGATGTTCAAGATTGTAATAGCCACCAGACAGTGTTAGGAGCTAAACATGACAGAAATTATAAATGCAAAGCAAGCAATTACTGACAAGGGATACTTAGACTTAACATTTTAATATAAGCTGATTTAATAACGCCAAGAGCGCATTTGCCAGTTTTAAAAAATAGCACATGAATGACATGACACATTTAAAATGTCAACTGTAATTAGCCCATCAGATAGCGTGGTAGAGAAGTCCTGCCCTTACCCCTTGAATGCCATCTGGGATGCAGTAGGTGATTTTAACGGCGGTGTCTCTGCCATGGCCTGGCAGGCTGAAGGGCATCTCAGAGTAGTTCATGTTACCCTGGATGCCCTGTGGAACTGCCACCTCAGCCTTGGGGCAAACCCTGCATTGGACGTGGACTTTGAGAAGGCACTGTGGACACAGGGTCACCCCACACCCTGTCCTTTTCAATGACGGCCCACTCTCCCCACACACACAGATCTGTGTCCGTGCCCCAGACAGACTAGACCTTCCCGAGCCATGGCGTGTGAGAGCTCCCCCTGACCCTGACCTTTCCTGGTTCTCTGCTCCACTAGACTGTCTGTTGTTGTCCTTCTGGGTCACTCTGGATCTCAGGTTGCTTTCTTTTGGGGGCGTGACCATGTCTTGATTGGTATGTGCTGCTGATGTTGACGGGAACATTGACCCGCCACCATTCACTGCTCCCGGCCTTCCTCCGTTGCCTATCGCTGAATGGCTGAGAAATGTGTCAGTCTTGCTCCCGTCTGCCTCCATGGTCCCTCCCCTCTCCACTTTCTCCTTTATGACAGGGTCTTTCCTCGCTGGTGATTGGCTCACAACTGTGTTCTTGTGTTCTGATTCGCTGTTCCTTAGGATGTTTTTCTTCTCCTCCCTGCTGGCACCAGGCCCCTCCGCTCCCCCTCTCTGAGTCTCAGACATCCGCTGAGGGCTATTGGTCTGAAACTGTGTGGAGTTCTGGACCCCATTCACCTGAGATGGACTGGACTGATTCAAAGTGGAGGTAGAGGGGACAGAGAAGTCCTCTTGTCCCCCCCTCTGGCCTGTCTCTCCAGGGAACACCTTCCTCAGTGCTGCCCCCACTTGAGAGCACAGCTGCTTGGGGCCGATCAGAAACACACTATCTCTCATCGTCTGGATGGAGACCTTCTTGAACCGTCGCCTCACCTCAGCACAGCACACCTCTAAAGTCTCATCTGCTGGGTCGGACACGCCTAACTCAGCCAGACGCAACTCCTGCAAACAGAAGTCTGTCTTCAACATGGCAACCAGCTTCTGCATCTCCAACTGACAGGTGCTCACCACAGATGACTCCGCCCCCCTAAGGATGACAGTGATGTCATTGCTTTTGTCTGATTGGCTCTCCCTCATCTGCAGGTCAGAGGTCATGTCCTGTATACGGGTGGCGTAGGCCTCCTTCATGTAATTCCATATCACCATGGAAATGGTTAGCTCTGCACAGTAGGCATTTCTCCTGTCCAAGCTATTGGACCGCCTGGCTCTGGTTGTGGGTTTCTCAGCCTCACTTTGTCCTGGGTCCTGGACCTTGGACCTGGCCCGCCCCGAGAAACTACTGGCCCGCTTTAGAGTGGACCCTGACCCGGAGGGTGAGATGGTGGTGGTGCTGCCCCCTGACAAGGTGTTCAGAGTTGAGGTGAATGGGGCTGTCTCACCCTGCTGCCTAAGGTCTGTTGGTTTTGAGCTCAGGAAGAGTCCATTCTCCATAGAGGAGGGGGTGAACAGGGGGTCACATCTCTTGAACAGGATATCCTCTCCACTACTCTGTGTACCTGGCCTGGAGAGTCCCCCAACACCTGACCCTGCTCTGTCTAAGCCAAACAGGTCATGGCCTAACATGGGTCCAAGGCCTGGTCGTATACTTAGAGATGGGTCCCCTACCGTCACTGTGTCCCTAGGTCTGGTCCCTAGCCCAGCTGGCCCTAATGCCTTGAAGCGGGGGGCAAACTTATACCCTCGGGCCCCATCTGTCCTTCTCTCTGTCTCATATTGCTTTAGCAGCTTATCTATCCTGCCGTCCAGGGGTGTTCCTGCTGTGGAGGAGAGAGTGGGTGTGAGTCTCTCCTCTTCCCCTGGCTTGGAGGAACCAGATGTGGATGAGGGAGATCGTAACAAGCTGGCTACATCCTCCACCGCCTCCTCTCTCTCCCCCAGGAGGAGGAACTGTTTGGCTTCGGACACATCGCTGCTGTTGCCAACTATGTAGACGTTCCTGTCATCCTCACTGAGCAGCAGCTTGGGCAGCCTGACCCGCAGGCTCTCCATGGCCTTGGACAGGCCTCCCCTGGGAGAGAGGACGCTCTTGGGCAGCTGGGCTCGCCGGAGCCTGGCCTCGTTCTCCTGGTAGAGCCGGCTCAGGTCCCCACGAGCCCCCCTCAGACGCTCCAGCTCCTGCCCAATGTCCCCCACCCCGGGCACTCTCTGTAGGAACAGGGTGGTCACCCCCTCAGCGGTCACGTCCACCACCTCTACCCCATGCTGGGTGAGGATCTCCTGGTACTCCTCTCCACAGTGCCTCTGCAGGTAGAGGAAAATGTCTGCATCCATGATCAGGGAGAGGTCCTCTTCCAACATAGAGGGTTCCTGAGACAGACACAGACCCACAGCACCCCCTTCTGCCTGGGCTGTCCCCTCCCCCTCAAGGCCCTGATCTCCAGACGTAAAGTCCCTATGTGGGCCTGAGCCTAGATCACCTGAGAATAGACCCATGGCCTGCTCTGTTTGTTCTCTCTGCTCATCACCTCTCCTGTGATGGTCTGTTGGCTCCTGGGTATGAGTCCTCTTCGCTTGGTCACTAGTGCCTCTAGTAGGGACTCCCAGAACACCATTGGCCCCAGGTGGGGGTGTATCTGTGGAGGCCAGGGCCCCAGGGAGCCCCAGTATTTGGGCCAGTGCAGCCTGGACCTGGGAGTAGAGGCCCTGCAGGGTGCAGAGCTGCTCTGGGTTGTTATAGTGGATCTGGACATCATGACTCCTGTCAAGGCTGGTCACTGCTGCCTTTCCTCCAGGTAGCTGGCTGTAGTCCACTGTAACAGACATGCTCAAGATGACCTGAACGGGAGAGGGAGGGGGGGAGAAAGAGGGAGAATATGTAAGTCTAAATCAAATGTGTCACTTTTTCCCAATATTGTGTCAACAACATACCTTATTTGGGTCCAGGTCTTTGTGAGGTTCACTCAAGGTGAGTTCATACTTCTTCCCGTCCACCTTCAGAATGTGTCGGCCATGTTGAAGCACGCTCCTTGCCACTGTGTGGGGTCACCAGAGTACAAGAGCTAAATCAATCTCAGTCAGATAAATACCCTTACTAAGCACTCCTGCACCTGGCCTCTCCATTGAAATGTATGCCAACACTCGAGCTCACAGTTAATCGATGGTGACAGGCCATGAAGCATAATACCTTGCATTTCATAGTTAATTTGCAAATGGATGCAAAATGAAGTTTAAAAAGAGTGGCTATGGTCAACGAGGAAGGAAGGAACTTAGCAGTGGCAACGATGTACCGTAGTTGTTACTTTATGCCTCTACGTTATGGTGAAACAGTCCATTTATCACCATCAAGTCTCCAGTCTCCTGATCTCTTCTCTCTACCAATTCATCATTCACATTCCATACCCTATGCACCCCACCAGCCCACTCTTCCCAGGAGCCTCAGACACATTATATGCACAGTCACACACACATACACACACACAGACACACACACACACACACACACAGTCTTGTACAGCTAACCTTGTGGGGACACACAATTCAGTCCCATTCAAAATCCTATTTTCCCTAACCCCTAACCCTAAACCTAACCTTAACCCAAAAACCTACCCTTAACCCTAACCATAGCTCATAACCCTAACCCTTAACGTAATTCTAACCCTAACACTAATTCTAACCATAACCACTTAGAAATAGCATTTTACCTTGTGGGGACTAACAAAATGTCCCCAGTTGGTCCCCCCAATTTTTTTTTACTATTCTTGTGGGGACTTCTGGTCACCACAAGAATAGTTAAACATGTCCACACACACACACACACACACACACACACACCTCCAATGTCCTCAAAGGTGATGAGGGCAGAGCCGGGTGTTGCCTTGACAATGGTGACAGATGCTATTTCCCCTCCTCCATTCCTGGCCCTCAGGAAGTAGATGTATAGCTTGTCTGTCAGCCGGTCCTCCTTTATATCAGTGGGCAGACCACTCACCCTCACTGTCCTGCACTGCTCCGCCATCTGCTGGGCAAAACTGGGCTCCTGACATACAGGAGGAATACATTGGTGGGTATACCAAGCCAAGTCTCACTTCAACCATAACCACTGATTGTAAATTGTCAATACATTTGTCATTGCCATGTAATAGGCCAACATAACTATTTTTTTGTGGGGGTTATCTCGATATTTGATAAAATTACACCCTGTGCTGGACGTTGCCACGAAACTTCATCAACATAATCAACAGAAACGTTTTTTTATTCAACTGCTGTGTCAACGGAGGTCAATGCTATGGAAACAGCTTGAGATACTGTTGATGTTGATAGTATACTGTAAAGAGAGATGTGCTAACTGTTCACATGACATGCGCACTGACTACTTGATGTTCAAATGAGGTCCACAAAGAACAATCGACCAGTTTGCGCGGTGGGCGTCATATCACTTTAATCCGCTGTTTCAGAAAGATTAGTGCGTATAGTTATCCATTCCCTTCCCTGCTCTATAACAGAGAAGATCACTTTAACCATCAAATCACAAAATCTGTGAAAATCAAAGGAATGGATAAGTGTGAAGACTGCGGAGACTGAGAAAATGAAACTTCAAGGAAGTGCACAAACGACACAATCTAAAATGACCTCAAAGTAGATTTCTTCAAGGCATTGCCTTTTTTCACAACGACATCAGCGCAAATATCCTTACCTTACCTGTTTAGATGCCTCTCATATCTCTCGTCTCGCACTAAAGTCGTGGACGTACTTCACTTGCATGTTGTTCAAAACATGGATGGAAAGTGAAACTGTATGAAGTAGGAACTGGAGGGTTAAGATTGTTGTTGTTCTTCATTTCAAACGCCAGGGGGCGAACATAAGGCCTGGGTCACAGGTCCAAAAATGAATCAATGCATTGGTCAATTCAAGGCCTAGATTAGAATTGTCCAATAATGAGATACATTTGTATTTCAACAAATCGTGTGTGTGTGTGTGTGTGTCTGTGTGTGTGAACAAAACGTGTGTGTGTGTGTGTGTGTGTGAAGCCAGCCACTGAACGTTCTGAAATTATATACAGTAAATTCAACTTTATTTTCATAATGTCACACTAACCTCTCAACATTTGAAAAATTAAGAAGAAACAGTCAACTGAACGTTCTGAAATGATATACAGTAAGTTCAACTTTATTTTCATAATATGTCTCACTAACCTCTCAAAATTTGAAAAATTAAAAAGAAAAATGCCTAGGCATTATTCTCGCCAAGGACATGATTAATTCAACCTAAGACAGTACAGTATGAAGATAGGCCGAAACTGCTTCTCCAAAAGAATCACACTTGTAGGCGATGTCATGCGCAGAAACACTTCATCAGGTCTAACGGGTTGTCTCGCGCTGAACTGCGCATGTGCAGACCATCAAATCAAAGGCACTTATTCGATATAAAGTTGTTTTTGACGAAATTAAAAACGTCTTAGTTTGTCAGTTTTACGAGGTTAGAGTAATAACATGTTCAACTAATTAAGACATTGGCTCATATATAGGTTGTGCCTTTAGATTTCGAGAAAATTAACAACTAATGAATAATTTTTCACTTCTCTCGTTGACTTCTCAAACCCCGACCTGGGCCCGTATCTCTAAAGAATTTTTGTGCAAAAAGTGGCTCCTAGCGGCCAAATTCTAAGAAAATTCTCAGAGGCATGACGTTTTCTTAGAATTTCCCCTAAAAGTGACACGAAAATCCCAGTTAATATAAAAGCTATTCCTCAAGAGTCCTAGCGCTTAAAAGGGCTCCTAAGGCGAGATCTGCTAAGAGCAGGGAAGAGGACTTTTAGTGGCTTAGGAGTTACCCTAAGCAGCTGCACAAAATGGCCAACAGAGGAGGCAGGAGAGATGTCCTGCAAACACTGGATGACAGGGAATTATTGAGACGCTACAGATTGGATCGTGCAGGAATCATGTTTGTGGTGGATCTCCTTAGAGATGCAATTACTTCACCAACTCGACGCCACAACGCTATTACACCGGAGAAGAAAGTAATCACAACCCTGAGGTATTTGGCAACAGGGAAAATGCAACAATGCAGCAGTGATGACTTGGGTCTGTCCCAATCCTCCGTCAGCAGAGTCATCACCCAAACACTGACAGCTTTGTCACAACCTAATATTGTGACACAATTTGTTTCATTCCCGCTGGATGCCCGCACTTTACACACACATAAAAGGGCATTTATGGACATTGCAGGATTCCCTGGCGTTGTGGGTGTAATTGATGGAACACATGTGAGAATAATTGCGCCATCAGAGGACGAGGCTGTCTTTGTTAACAGGAAGAATTTCCACAGCATCAATGTGCAAATAGTGTTCAATGCGGCCTGGAAGATTTTGGACATTGTGGCTAAATGGCCAGGCTCCACACATGATGCGAGAATGCTCTCCGAGAGTGGCATCAGACAGCTTTTTGAGAGACGCTATGTGCCAGCTAATTGCCACTTGTTAGGGGACAGTGGCTACCCATGCAAACCATGGCTCCTTACACCTTACCTCCAGCCACGCCAAGGGCCCCAACTAAACTATAACAGGTAAGCCAAACAATACAAAAATCATGGAAATGAAATGCAAGCAATATGTTAGAGCATCCAAGTAGTGCAATATTTCCATCAAATAATTAAAGGTCTGTATTCTATTGTAGGGCCCACAAGACAACAAGAGCGGTGGTGGAGCGTGGCATAGGCCAGCTTAAGAGGCGCTTTCATGTTCTCCACGGAGAGGTGCGGCTGAGGCCTGAAAAAGTCAGCAAACTCATCATAGCCTGTGCAATATTACACAATATTTGCAAGGTTAGACAGATTGCAGAACCTCTGGAGGATGGCGATGAGGATGGAGACAACGATGAGGATGGTGGTGAAGAAGATATTCACATTCCACAGGGGAACCTAGCCCAGAGTGGACTGCCTTACAGGGCAAACTTCACAAATTTACATTTCAGGCAAGCTGTAGCCCCATGTCATTTGAGAACTTGTGATGGTATTAAGAACTACCACAGTTTTACTGCACATCACCTGCAACTGTTAAATGCAAGACACAGAACACAATCTCTAAATGGTTTATTTTTTAGGTGTTCAATTTTAAGGCGGTAGTACTCCTCCTGAAGGGAAAGGACTTTTTTTTGTTGTTCAAACACATCAATTGTGAGTTGCAATCTTCTCTCCTGCAGGGATGCTGACGGAGCAGGTGCTGCGGATGGGAATGGTGTTTGATCCGCCGGGCTATCCTGAGTAGCAGCTGCAGATGGTTCAGGCGGCAAACTTGATGGGCCCGGTTCTTGTGATGGCTCCATGCTACAGAAATACATAGGCCTAGTTTAATTATTGTTTTGATTAAATTAATTTAATACAATGAGCATGGATAACACATGAAATGGCTTCTGCAATGAATAAACACTGTTGATATGAATAACCCTGTGTCCTACCTTTGCTGCATTTCGAGGGCCTGCATCATTGACGTGTCAATGCCTGTTGGCAGCCCGGTGACACTGACCTCAGAGTGTCCCAGGACTTGAAAGACAGTGTCGGCCACCTGGGACAGCCGCTTTGCAGGTGGTCCACCCCCTAGAAAGAAACAGTCAATGAACACAGTACTTAGGCATGTAAATTAACTTTGCCAGCAGGAGCAAATTGCCAGATTATGTGGTAGGCCATAGTATTTTGCTCACCTGTGAGTGAGGATTCCCGCTTGTGTGCTGCAATCTCATCTTTTGCCTTGGACTGCAGCACATACCACCTTTTCTCACAATCGTCGCCTGTCCGCACCACCAGTGGAAAAGAGGCATTGATTGTTTGGGATATTGTGTCCCAGGCGCGCCTCTTGCCTTGGCTAGTGACAGTTGGGCCAAATTTTCCTCGTAACATACCTTTATGTTCGTTCACCAACTGGGCCAGCAACAAACCTTGCTCCTCAGTCCAGTTCGGCTTGCGATTCCTTTTTTTCTCCATTTTCTGTGTTTGTAGGATATTTGTTAACAAGCCTTCATAAATAGACCAGCCAGCAATCACAGACATTGTTAAAAGCTGAGCTGTGTTACCCTCGTTAAGTTCACACTGAGTTGTAACGTTGCAATTTCTACTTCATTAAGGACAGCCCCTTGAGATAGGCCATCTTGTTTTCAATGGGGTCCATATGAAAGTGAAAGTACAAAATATGCCAGCTAGGATATTAATATGAGCAAATGAGACACAAATCATTATTTGAACAGGGTGTAATGAGCTTAAGTTTTCACATATTTTAGATTCTAATGTTAGGCTATAACCCCTACAGCTTACTATTCATTTTCCAGATATTTTCTTGAATGTGAAATATTATTTACAATTATAGTCTGCATAAGATTAGAGTGTATAATTATGTTTATTGATTTGAGGGTACATCCTTTGCTCATTATCACCAAAAGTTCATTTTCATCAAACTTGTAGGATCAACCAATCACGGCTTTTGAAACGATGACTCATACCTAGCAACGGGGTCAACCACACCTCCTCACTAAGATAGGATTTTTCATCCATTCCTGGCTCAGAGTTCACTGAAAATGTTCTGGAATCACTTCTAAGCTAAAACTCCTGGCAAGGAATTTTTAGGTTAAGTTAGGAGCTCTCTGAGAGGATTCTCAGAATCTTTAAGGATACGGGCCCTGGTCTGCATGGTCTGTTTCGCAAGCGTTCCTGGAAGTCTCGCGATGTTGCGTCTCAGGGTTTAGAAACTCTGTGATTCAACCCTGTTCAAATGACAGAAATATCTAATTATCATTATAAACTGGGTGGTTCAAGCCCTGAATGCTGATTGGCTGAATGCCGTGGTATATCAGACAGTATACCATGGGTATGACAAAACATGTATTTTTTTCTGCTCAAATTACATTCGTAACCATCGGTAACAATATACCACACCTCCTCGGGCCTTATTGCTTAATAAGGCACCTCGGGGGTTTGTGGTATATGGCCAATATACCAGGGCTAAGGGCTGTATCCAGGCACTTCGCGTTGCGTCGCGCAAAGATAACAACCATATACCACACCCCCTCGTGCCTTATGGTTAATTATATCATAATATTACTATTATCATAGTTGGTGAACTTCGGCAACCAGAATGCTCAGCGATATTCTCACTAGCCAATGAATTGCATCAATAAACAAGTCCTGGAGCACTATTTATCCAATCAGAGAGGAGTTTGTTAGAAGTTGATGCGCATGCTCTGCAGAAAGAAAAATTCATGCGTTCTAACGTCGGCTACGGTGGAGGTCATAGACAGATCTGACAAAACAGTAGGTGAGTGCTAATTTAATTCGTTATGACCATATACATGTATCAATATATAATTATTAAAACTCCCTAATAGTCAGATATTGCTATTGTAATGGTGTGTGACTTGTTATGTGGGTAATTATTTAGTAAACCGGGAAGGTACGCATTGAGTAACATGGACACGAGCGACCGATTTGCAAGTTGATGTCGCTGCGTGAGCATGTAACGTTAACTTAACTACAGATTGTCATGATAGTGTTTGTTACCCTGATCTAGAGCTATCGCTTGGCATGACAGGTCCAGGTGTGACATTGCGTGTTTTATGTTTCAATTCACATAGCTAGTTAAATATAGTCTTCATCGTTTTTGTTGCAAGGTCTGCTTGCTTGGCTAGCTAGTGTGGCTAATGCAGCTTTGGCATCATTGACAAACCAAGGCCATCACGTCAGAAGGGAATAACTAAGAGCTCTGGAAAAACGAACAACACGTTTATTTGGATAGCTTTAGTAGCTACTTACCTACATGTAGATGTATTATACCACATACTCAATTATATAATTAAGAGCTAGAGTTTTATCTGGTGAACTCACATAGAAATGAAAGTAAATGTATCTATCAATGAATAGCTTTTTATAGTCTTTAATAATTTTTTTTCAGGGCTGCAGACATGGCGAAACTATTTGAATCCATCGGGAAGTTGGGGCTGGCACTCGCTGTTGGTGGAGGTGTTGTGAACTCAGCCCTCTTCAATGGTGAGACATTGACCTCTGTAAATGGATCAATGGATCTTGATATCAGTGGAGGCTATGGAAACACCTGGATGCAATACTAGAAATTCTGAACAACATATCTAAGGCTTAAAGTTGTGAATTCCATAAAACTACTAACCTGAATTGTCCTAATATTTCTTCACATTTCAGTTGATGCAGGTCATCGGGCAGTTATATTCGACAGGTTCCGGGGAGTGCAAGATGCCGTAGTTGGCGAGGGAACTCACTTCCTCATTCCCTGGGTACAGAAGCCTATCATCTTTGACTGCCGTTCTCGTCCACGCAACGTGCCTGTCATCACAGGCAGCAAAGGTAACTAACATGAGTCACGAGGACCGGCACAATAATCTTCACACTTAGTCTTTCTCTGGTATACTAAAAGCTTTTACCTACCTATCTTTCTGTCGTTTCATTTCAAGCTCTATCCAAGAGTGTTTTCCTTTTTTTACTTCTTCAACTGTCCTCTTGTAGTTTCTTTGTAAAGTCTTAATTCTCTCTCCCCACCCCACAGATCTGCAGAATGTAAACATCACACTGCGTATCCTCTTCCGGCCGGTGACTAGCCAGCTCCCACGCATCTTCACCAGCATCGGCGAGGACTACGACGAGAGGGTACTGCCATCCATCACCACAGAGGTCCTCAAGTCCGTGGTGGTGAGTGTTAGACTAATGCTGCATTTCCATTATAAGGTTTTACCCTGGTGTTTGGCCTAAAAACAGACTTTTGCATTTCCACCTCTGAGGCCTTGTCCCAAAAAAAGTCTGAGTGGCATTGGGTTGCAGTGAAGTCTATGCTATCCAGTGTCTTTATGTGTATGTATGTATGTATGTACAGTGAGGGGGAAAAAGTATTTGATCCCCTGCTGATTTTTTACGTTTGCCCACTGACAGACATGATCAGTCTATAATTTTAATGGTAGGTTTATTTGAACAGTGAGACAGAATAACAACAACAAAATCCAGAAAAACGCATGTCAAATGTTATAAATTGATTTGTATTTTAATGAGGGAAATAAGTATTTGACCCCTCTGCAAAACATGACTTAGTACTTGGTGGCAAAACCCTTGTTGGCAATCACAGAGGTCAGACGTTTCTTGTAGTTGGCCACCAGGTTTGCACACATCTCAGGAGGGATTTTGTCCCACTCCTCTTTGCAGATCTTCTCCAAGTCATTAAGGTTTCAAGGCTGACATTTGGCAACTCGAACCTTCAGCTCCCTCCACAGATTTTCTATGGGATTAAGGTCTGGAGACTGGCTAGGCCACTCCAGGACCTTAATGTGCTTCTTCTTGAGCCACTCCTTTGTTGCCTTGGCCGTGTGTTTTGGGTCATTGTCATGCTGGAATACCCATCCACGACCCATTTTCAATGGCCTGGCTGAGGGAAGGAGGTTCTCACCCAATATTTGATGGTACGTGGCCCCGTCCATCGTCCCTTTGATGCTGTGAAGTTGTCCTGTCCCCTTAGCAGGAAAAACACCCCCAAAGCATAATGTTTCCACCTCTATGTTTGACGGTGGGGATGGTGTTCTTGGGGTCATAGGCAGCATTCCTCCTTCCCCAAACACGGCGAGTTGAGTTGATGCCAAAGAGCTCGATTTTGGTCTCATCTGACCACAACACTTTCACCCAGTTCTCCTCTGAATCATTCAGATGTTCATTGGCAAACTTCAGACAGGCCTGTATATGTGCTTTCTTGAGCAGGGGGACCTTGCGGGCGCTGCAGGATTTCAGTCCTTCACCGCGTGGTGTGTTACCAATTGTTTTCTTGGTGACTATGGTCCCAGCTGCCTTGATCATTGACAAGATCCTCCCGTGTAGTTCTGGGCTGATTCCTCACCGTTCTCATGATCATTGCAACTCCACGAGGTGAGATCTTGCATGGAGCCCCAGGCCGAGGGAGATTGACAGTTATTTTGTGTTTCTTCCATTTGCGAATAATCGCACCAACTGTTGTCACCTTCTCACCAAGCTGCTTGGCGATGGTCTTGTAGCCCATTCCAGCCTTGTGTAGGTCTACAATCCTGTCCCTGACATCCTTGGAGAGCTCTTTGGTCTTGGCCATGGTGGAGAGTTTGGAATCTGATTGATTGCTTCTGTGGACAGGTGTCTTTTATACAGGTAACAAGCTGAGATTAGGAGCACTCCCTTTAAGAGTGTGCTCCTAATCTCAGCTCGTTACCTGTATAAAAGACACCTGGGAGCCAGAAATCTTTCTGATTGAGAGGGGGTCAAATACTTATTTCCCTCATTAAAATGCAAATCAATTTATAACATTTTTTACATGCGTTTTTCTGGATTTTGTTGTTCTGTCTCTCACTGTTCAAATAAATTCTAGACTGATAATTTCTTTGTCAGTGGGCAAACATACAAAATCAGCAGGGGATCAAATACTTTTTTCCCTCACTGTATGTATGTGTGTGTTTATATGGGTGTGTTTGTGTGTGTGCCTCACAGGCCCGGTTTGATGCCGGTGAGCTCATCACCCAGAGAGAGCTGGTGTCTCGGCAGGTCAGTGATGACCTGACAGAAAGAGCCAACACCTTCGGCCTGATCCTGGATGACGTCTCACTGGTAAGCTGATGTTGTTTGAAGGAATAATACACTCAAAACTACTAATTCCTATGATTTACAATGTTGAATAACGCTAACATGTGAGGACATTATATTTGTGCACAAATGTTTGATTTTAACGTTATAATAAGTAAGGAAGCGAGCGTTTTACTCTGTGGGCCTGGTCATCACTTGTATGTGTTTTTAATTGAAGACCTCATGTTCCTTCTTCCACAGACACACTTGACGTTCGGTAAGGAGTTCACAGAGGCTGTTGAGATGAAGCAGGTGGCTCAGCAGGAGGCCGAGCGGGCCAGGTTCGTTGTGGAGAAGGTAAGGAGAAAGGGTTTGAGACATTGACAGAGATTAATTTTGTAAGGTGATAAGAATACTAGGCATGCATTTAATACACTTAAAGCTGGAAGTGACCCTTAACAACCAAGTGATTCTGACTTTGCGCACCTTTTTATAAAGGATGAATAGAAGTCAACAGTGTATTTGTTCTCTACTTCACCAGGCCGAGCAACAGAAACAGGCAGCCATCATCTCAGCGGAGGGTGACTCCCAGGCCGCCCTGCTTATCGCTAACTCCCTGCAGGAGGCTGGAGACGGCCTGGTAGAGCTGCGTAAGCTCGAGGCTGCCGAGGACATCGCCTTCCAGCTGTCCCGCTCCCGCAATGTCACCTACCTGCCCGCCGGCCAGGGCACACTCCTCCAGCTGCCCCAGTGAGACCCACACACCCTGACCTAATCACCCCTCCCTGTGACCAGCCAATGGATGGGCCATGGAGGGGGAGGGGGAGGAGAGGGTGAAGGGATGGGGGTCCTCCACCTTCACACAATCTCCTCTCACTTCCACTAACTATGGACTGGTGAAATAATGGCGGCTTGGGAGTGTGGAAAGGTCCATGATAGGGTTCTGAAGTATGGGCAGTGTGTGGGGAAGAGGAGGGAGCCTGAGGCTTGATCTATGGTAAACTACATATAGTAAGTTCTGTTAAAAATACAAAATTGGTGATGCAGTAAATTATCTTGGATTTGTCTGACAAATTCAGGGCAGTGACTGTGAGGGGCTTGTGATATGAAGAAGTTGTAATTATGTTAATTTAGGGAAAGAGCTGTTTGGAATGTCATGAAAAAGATGGAACATTTTAGCACTATTGTAACCACCACCGCAATCACAATCCTGGGCATTTATTGATCTGAGAGGACAAGCTATTTAATCAACTGCATTTACATTAATCTTAGCCAAGCACAAACTTCCATGGGTGAATAAGATACTGCTGCTATACACCAAAGTAGTTTGGGATCCAAAGCACCCTTGTTTTTCCACTCATAACTTTAAATTACCTCGTACAAACAAATTATCTGAACTAATCTACCCAGAGCCATATATTCTGAATATATGACTCTGAATCAACCCATCCCTTTGACTGAGTCTATTGTGCAGAGATGGCCTGTCAAATGTCCTCTCACAGCTGGCTTTCCTAAAATCATCCCAGTTTGATTGCCATAGAGTCCCAGCACTGCACTCCCCCTACTTGATTGCAAGGTTGGATCCTCTACAGAATCATCTTTGGTTTACTAGCACGTTGTCCACACCACCCCATCTATGGTCCTCAATGACATGTCCCTCCTAGCCCAGTGGTATGAAACGTGCCTGTCAGATGGTCATGGGTAGCAACCTTCCCTCATTCTTTAAAGTTTGTCGCCGTGTCTTTATTTTGGTGGGAGGATGTGCAAGCCCCCGCATTCCACTCAATGTCTCAACTTAACAATAAAATTGTCTTATTTCTACATCATAGTGACAGCTCTTTTTTGTGTACCAAATCTCTGTGAAATGTGACACGGTTGATGTTCAAGTTATGGTTTTCTCATTTATAGCCACAAGAGGGCCCTATAAATATATTGTGTGTTTTGCGTCCGATTTTGTGAATACCTGTACTTGAGGGCATAAATATCATACTTAGACCAGATTTAACTTATGTCTGCCATTGTGTAAAGTCTGTATAGGGGTTGAAAGGACTCCCTAAGCAACCGATGTTATGGTATACATTGAGGCAGAGAACAGAAACATTGTTAGGCTACCATTGCTTAAATACATACAATGTAGTTTATACACTGATAACTAAAGTAGTGGTAGTTTTAGAAATATAAACCTGGCTATGTTTCATATCAGATGCTTTTGTGCATGCTTGGTTATATTGCATTTCACCTCCTAGCCCAACAACCTACCTGATATAGGTTGTAGACATTTTAGCACAGATATTTGCAGAATGGAGTTTTATAAACAGTGCATCATTCTGTCTCGCTTACACAGGATGTAAGTCTGATTTCCTGTTTGTTTTACCAACACAGTCACAATTGTGGGCACTACAGTAAATATGAAAATATAATTAACTTATTCGCATGACTGTAATTGGCATACTTGAAATGGCAATGACACATTTCAGTACCTAGGTCAAAGTGCGGAAAGTTGCTAAATATACAGTAGCACATTATTCCACATTTCATTTAAGAAGAGTGGTTAGAGACGGGAACAACGGAGCAGTCTGTCCTGTGTTTGGTTAGTACAGACATGCATCCATATAGGCTTCTACTAATATAATTTATGTCCAGGAAATGGGCAATAAAAAAATGTATAAGGTGAAATACTGTATTCAACAGAAATCTCCTTCAACATCTGGGCATTGCCATTTAGATCTACATTTCATGCAGAAGTTCGCTTTTTCCAGTAACCGATTCCGTGTCCAATCCAGCTCTGGTTTTCTTATAATTTCCCGGCTAAAGATGGGGGACAGACACGAGTGCGCGCATCGTGCCCTGTCTGCTTTGGAGAGGAGACGAAAAAATTGTGGCGCGGCTACCCAACCCAGACAGCGGCCTGCCTCTCAGTGATGAGCGTGGGTCTGGTAACGTTAGTGCGCGCGAGACTCTGGCTGGGCCACGTAGCGATGGATCTACTGCAAACATATCAGTGCCATACATTCTAAAAATGCATTAGTAAACACATTTGCAATCGCGCATGCAATAGGATTATCAAACAGTGGTGAACTGCAACAGTAGCTGGCTCTTTTTGTGCGTCTGTAGCACTCCAGAATTCCTGTAACTGATTGCACGAAATGAGAAAGAGGGCGCTCTCACCGAGGGTAAGGCAACAACATTTCTCTACAAGTTATTGTATATTTTTTCATGTATTTACAAACATGACATTTGTCTACAATGCAAGGCAAATGAAGGATTTTCTTAGTGATTTTCTTGTCTATTATCAAGCTAGACTGCTGACAAACCGTCAAAGCGGTCGAATTGAGTATGTAATGAGCTGTGTGCTATCAAGCTAGGTTTTTCTTCGGGAAGAGCATTTTTTAAAAGATTCTTGTAGCTATGATTTGTTAAACCATTTTATTAACAAATATTGACATGTTTAACCTTGATTTGTGTACACTATGTATAAGATTTGATTCTGCAAGATTGCATATTGGTGTAAAATCTCGGTTTATCCGATTTATATCTGGGAGGTTTTGGGTTAAAAAAAGTGAAAGTCGTCTGATTAGCTAGGATTTGCTAGCTAACGTTAGCCGTGTGCCATGGTGGTAATTCACATTTGCGCTAGCTATGCTAACTAGTATTATTTTTGGTGAAACGGACAGTGCGTGGCGAGCTTGATACGTTCATATTATTTATGTAATTTGTTAGTATGTCGATGTCCAACCAATGTAAAATAAAATCATCTGTATTTAGATAACTACTGTAAATTGAATCTACCTTCCTAGTTGTTTGTAAGCTAATAAATTGGCTAGCTGAACGGCCTTCCGTCCGACCGTCTTGACCAACCAATGTTTCCTTTTTGTTTAACCCTTTCTTTGCTACTATTTTTTTTAAGTTGGTTGTTACCAACAAAACTGCATACAATCGTGTAACTATTGTTAATATGCGTTGCTTTGGAATTTGTAGTATTCAACTAATATAGCCATCCGACTTCTATCAATCGTTTAGTATTTTGAAAATATATCGCGTTTTGGGTAACGTTAGCGCCAAATTGACGTAGCTAGCAAGTTAACCTAGCTAGCCAGCTGGCGAAATAGCTAGCTAGGCCAGATTGATTGCAAGCGAAGCAAAGTTAGCATTCGTACTAGCTAGTCTGTTATGTTTGAGAAGGGGGCAAAGGATTGCTTTGCAGTGCAGTGTCAGCCGTAATTTAGGCCCAGCTGCAGCATTGACAATTATTGCGAAACAAAAAGTCAACTTTTATTGAGCACAATATGTCGGTTGTGCAGACGTTTTTATGAAGTGGCCTTTGCCTTGCACACGTTCGTTGTGTTGAATATAGCCTCATTTCTAAAACCACATTCAGACATTGAGCTTCCAGTTCCTTCATATCACATTGTCAGACCCAACTTCATAGATAAATGCTTTTGTCAATAGTGGCTAAATGGCAAGCTCTCACTAATGACTGTGACATGTATTTTAAGGGCTTTCAGTATTAGTGTTTGTTATTAGTGTTTTTACTTTAAGGTTGACAGACTTCTCCTGTCAAAACTGAGACTCACCATGGACCATCTCATTAGCCTACATTGTAGCATTTCATCATCTGATCCTTCCTTCCCCCTCTTCCTTTCATGTGTTGTCACAGAGAGGGAAAGAGCGAGAGAAAGAAACGTAGCCCATGCATTCGGATAGAGATTAGGAGAGAGCAGATGCCTGTGGAGGTTTTAAAGCATGTTGATCGCCTACCACTGCTTCCCTTCTATCTATACCTCTAGAAAGCTTAGGCACAAATACCTACAGGAGCATGGGGCTCCCCTACTGGGCGACACACAGTGAGCTGGTTAAAGTCTTATGAGTTTGGAGTCAGGAATGTGAACCCTCACACATTTGCCTCAAAGGGAAAGCTCAATAAATTCCACAGACAGAGGGAGGGTGGAATTTAATGCTGCAGAATAATGCATTGAAATGGTGGTGAGTGAAACTAAACATCTGGGAAGGATTCACCTGACACACTGTGATGCACACCCTTGACATGTCACTATCTACTTGTGATTACCATCTGCACAGGATTTGAACCCCATCTTTCAGACACTTTAGACGAGAGGTAGCAAAGTTTGTATTTGAAATCATCCCAAACAGTAGTGCAGAGCGATCGTTTTTTAAACAACTAATTGACCAATGTCCGTTCAAATATTTGAATTCCATTTTGTTCCTTTTTTTTCTGTGAGCTCAATGCGGACATTGCGCAGTTTCTCCGGAGATAAATCAGATCAAGCCCGAACTGTGCAATGTAGTATGGAGTTGTAGTTTCCAACAGGCCAATATTCTACAAAGTTTTAATGCAGAAAACGTTGGAATTAACTACAATGACCGTAATCGTTTGCTCGCCAACTGTCAGGTCTATGTTTCTTTTACTCCTGCTACATAAGAGACAGAAGAATGCGAGATAAAGAGGGATAGAGAGCAGTTGCTTCGCGAGGTGTCTCTACCTGAAAATACACTACCGGTCAAAAGTTTTAGAACACCTACTCATTCAAGTGTTTTTCTTTATTTTACTATTTTCTAAATTGTAGAATAATAGTGAAGACATCAAAACTATGAAATAACACATATGGAATCATGTAGTAATCAAAAAAGTGTTAAACAAATGAAAATATATTTTATATTCTTCAAATAGCCACCCTTTCCCTTGATGACAGCTTTACACACTCTTGGTATTCTCTCAACCAGCTTCACCTGGAATGCTTTTCCAACAGTCTTGAAGGAGTTCCCACATATGCTGAGCACGTGTTGGCTGCTTTTCCTTCACTCTGCAGTCCGACTCAACCCAAACCATCTCAGTTTGGTTGAGGTCGGGGGATTGTGGAGGCCAGGTAATCTGATGCAGCACTCCATCACTCTCCTTCTTGGTAAAATAGCCCATACACAGCCTGGATGTGTGTTGGGTCATTGTCCTGTTGAATAACAAATGATAGTCCCACTAATATGGGGTGGCGTATTGCTGCAGAATGCTGTGGCAGCCTTAATGGTTGTGTGCCTTGAATTCTAAATAAATCACAGACAGTGTCACCAGCAAAGCACCCCACACCATAACACCACCACCTCCATGCTTTACGGTGGGAAATACACTTGCGGAGATCATCCGTTCACCCACACGCACAGTCAATGTGCCCCCGCACATTGACTATGCAACGGTACGATACCCCCCTGTATATATAGCCTCCCTACTGTCACTTTATTTTACTGTATATATAGCCTCCCTACTGTCACTTTATTTTACTTCTGCTCTTTTTTTCTCAACACTTTTTTGTTGTTGTTTTATTCTTACTTTTTTGTTTAAAATAAATGCACTGTTGGTTAAGGGCTGTAAGTAAGCATTTCACTGTAATGTCTGCACCTGTTGTATTCGGCGCATGTGACCAATAAAATTTGATTTGATTTGATTTGAAGTATTTGATACACTGCTGATTTTGCAGGTTTTCCTACTTACAAAGCATGCAGATGTCTGTAATTTTTATCATAGGTACACTTCAACTGTGAGAGACGGAATCTAAAACAAAAATCCAGAAAATCACATTATATGATTTTTAAATAATTAATTTGCATTTTATTGCATGACATAAGTATTTGATCACCTACCAACCAGTAAGAATTCCGTCTCTCACAGACCTGTTAGTTTTTCTTTAAGAAGCCCTCCTATTCTCCACTCATTACCTGTATTAACTGCACCTGTTTGAACTCGTTACCTGTATAAAAGACACCTGTCTACACATTCAATCAAACAGAATCCAACCTCTCCACAATGGCCAAGACCAGAGAGCTGTGTAAGGACATCAGGGATAAAATTGTAGACCTGCACAAGGCTGGGATGGGCTACAGGACAATAGGCAAGCAGCTTGGTGAGAAGGCAACAACTGTTGGCGCAATTATTAGAAAATGGAAGGAGTTCAAGATGACGGTCAATCACCCTCGGTCTGGGGCTCAATGCAAGATCTCACCTCGTGGGGCATCAATGATCATGAGGAAGGTGAGGGATCAGCCCAGAACTACACGGCAGGACCTGGTCAATGACCTGAAGAGAGCTGGGACCACAGTCTCAAAGAAAACCATTAGTAACACACTACGCCGTCATGGATTAAAATCCTGCAGCGCACGCAAGGTCCCCCTGCTCAAGCTAGCGCATGTCCAGGCCCATCTGAAGTTTGCCAATGACCATCTGGATGATCCAGAGGAGGAATGGGAGAAGGTCATGTGGTCTGATGAGACAAAAATAGAGCTTTTTGGTCTAAACTCCACTCACCGTGTTTGGAGGAAGAAGAAGGATGAGTACAACCCCAATAACACCATCCCAACCGTGAAGCATGGCGGTGGAAACATCATTCTTTGGGAATGCTTTTCTGCAATGGGGACAGGACGACTGCACCGTATTGAGGGGAGGATGGATGGGGCCATGTATCGCGAGATCTTGGCCAACAACCCTCAGTAAGAGCATTGAAGATGGGTCGTGGCTGGGTCTTCCAGCATGACAACGACCCGAAACACACAGCCAGGGCAACTAAGGAGTGGCTCCGTAAGAAGCATCTCAAGGTCCTGGAGTGGCCTAGCCAGTCTCCAGACCTGAACGCAATAGAAAATCTTTGGAGGGAGCTGAAAGTCCGTATTGCCCAGCGACAGCCCCGAAACCTGAAGGATCTGGATAAGGGATGGAGGAGTGGGCCAAAATCCCTGCTGCAGTGTGTGCAAACCTGATCAAGACCTACAGGAAACGTATGATCTCTGTAATTGCAAACAAAGGTTTCTGTACCAAATATTAAGTTCTGCTTTTCTGATGGATCAAATACTTATGTCATGCAATAAAATGCAAATTAATTACTTAAAAATCATACAATGTGATTTTCTGGATTTTTGTTTTAGATTCCGTCTCTCACAGTTGAAGTGTACCTATGATAAAAATTACAGACCTCTACATGCTTTGCAAGTAGGAAAACCTGCAAAATCGGCAGTGTATCAAATACTTGTTCTCCCCACTGTATCTCACAAAGACACGTGGTTGGAACCAAAAATCTCCAATTTGGACTCCAGACCAAAGGACAAATTTCCACCGGTCTAATGTCCATTGCTCATGTATCTTGGCCCAAGCAGGTCTCTTCTTCTTATTTGTGCCCTTTAGTAGTGGTTTCTTTGCAGCAATTCGACCATGAAGGCCTTATTCACACAGTCTCCTCTGAACAGTTGATGTTGAAATGCGTCTGTTACTTGAACTTATCCTCTGCAGCAGAGGTAACTCTGGGTCTTCCATTCCTGTGGCGGTCCTCATGAGGGCCAGTTTTATCATAGCACTTGATGGTTTTTGTGACTGCACTTGAAGAAATGTCCGTATTGACTGACCTTCATGTCTTAAAGTAATGATGGACTGTCGTTTCTCTTTGCGTATTTGAGCAGTTCTTGCCATAATATAGACTTGGTCTTTTACCAAATAGGGCTATCTTCTGTTTACGCCCCCCTACCTTGTCACAACACAACTGATTGGCTCAAACGCATTAAGAAGGAAATAAATTCCACAAATTAACTTTTAAGAAGGCACACCTGTTAATTGAAATGCATTCCAGGTGACTAACTCATGAAGCTGGTTGAGAGAATGCCAAGAGTGTGCAAAGCTGTCATCAAGGCAAAGGGTGGCTATTTGAAGAATCTCAAATATAAAATATATTTTGATTTGTTTAACACTCGAGTGGCGCGGTGGTCTAAGGCACTGCATCGCAGTGCTAGCTGTGCCACTAGAGATCCTGGTTCGAATCCAGGCTCTGTCGTAGCCGGCCGCGACCGGGAGACCCATGGGGCGGCGCACAATTGGCCCAGCGTCGTCCAGGATAGGGGAGGGAATGGCCGGCAGGGATGTAGCTCAGTTGGTAGAGCATGGCGTTTGCAACGCCAGGGTTGTGGGTTCGATTCCCACGGGGGGCCAGTATGAAAAAAAAAAAAATGAAAAAAAAATATGTATGCACTCACTAACTGTAAGTCGCTCTGGATAAGAGCGTCTGCTAAATGACTAAAATGTAAATGTAATGTTATTTCATAGTTTTGATGTCTTCAATATTATTCTACAATGTAGAAAATAGTTTTTAAAAATATAGAAAAACCCTTGAATAAGTAGGTGTTCTAAAACTTTTGACCGGTAGTGTACATGATCTAAGTGATTTGATTGTTGGGATTCAGCAGTCATAACAGTATGCCATATTTACTTTGAAGAACTACTAAAATAGTGATTTTTGTCAGACGGCATAGGCAGCAGCTCTATAGAGATGACTTGGAATGAGATAATAGTCATCAATTAAACAAATGTAATATACACAACATCAATATTTTATTAAAGTAATGAAAATAAATGATGGTTGATAAGTGATAAGCAGTAATTGGCAGTCACTACCATCATGGGACTTTTATTAATTGTTTTATTCTGTGTTACATCATTTAACCCACATAGTGCATTTCATGTATTTAAAAAAAATGTTGAAATAGAAAACACATTATTTTTCATCATCGAGCTGAAACAGGACCAACCTCAAAAAGCATGAATCGCTCAGCACTACCAAACCGAAAAAAGCGGAGCCACAAACGATCAACGTTGCACTGAATTTAACCTCGAGATCTGACAAGGTAATCGTGCAATTACCACTGATATTTTGAAGTCTGCTCTCTTCCTGCTCACCACATCAAAGGGCTTTGCTCTCTCATTGTGAGTGAAACTCTACTGTGACTCATCTAAGTAAGGATTTTACTAAATACGAGTTGCATAACCTCAGCTGTCCTGTGTGGTTGTGGAATGTTTGCGCACATGATCCCCCCCCCCCATATCTCACTCTCTGTTTGATAATGTTAATGAATGGAACAACACTAAGTTTGTGCAAAGTTGTCATAAGTTCTGGTCTAGTAATTTATTTGCAAATCTTCACTGAGCAGAACGAACTCTCAGTCTTCAGTGTACGGCACGTGTCAAACTCATTCCACGGAGGGCCGAGTGTCTGTGGGTTTTCACTCCACCCTTGTACTTTATTGAATTAAGGTCACTAATTAGTAAGGACCACCCCTCACCTGGTTGTCTAGGTCTTAATTGAAAGGAAAAAACTAAAACCTGCAGACACTCGGCCCTTCGATGTGTTTGACACCCTTGGTGTAAGGGTAGGCCTACATTTACATTTGAGTCATTTAGCAGACCCTCTTATCCAGAGCGACTTACTTGAGTGCATACATTATTTCATTTTTTTTTCATACTGGCCCCCGTGGGAATCGAACCCACAACCCTGGCGTCGCAAACGCCATGCTCTACAATGTACAGGCCTCTGTCTTCTTCACCCTACTACATTCCTGTACATGTGCATCATAAGCAGCTGTTAAGCGAGAACAGGGCCTATTCGATTGGTTCTGGCAGATCTAACATCACATCTGCACACGGGGCAGGAGAGCATCTGAGGGAGTTTTTAATGCTCCAGTAGGTGAGACGAGGTGCTCTATGGAGCGCAGTGCCCTCCACTCCCTCCTCTTGTGGTTGTAATGCACTTAGTGCGGTCCAATTCTCAGAAAGTATCAGACAGTAAACATGCACAGGAAGAAAGGTGGTGGGGGGTGTGTGTATTGTTTTGCTTTTGTCTAAACGCATGTCTGTCCTCTGATTTTTGTTTTGTTTTTGTCAACACATAGCAGTAGCCGTTTTGTTTGTGTGCTTGCATGTGTGTATTTGTATTTGTTTGTGTATTTGAGTCACTCTGTTCCAGAATTGTACTTCTCGCAACTTGAGTGTAGTGGATAGAGGAGGAGGTGGAACCAGAGAGTTTGGGGCTCTGTGTGGATCTCCGCCTCAGACACAGTCCAGCGGCCTAGTATCTGTTATTAGAGGGCCTCCTTGGCTTGAAAAGTCTCCGAATCACACCCCACATCATCTGAACAGGCTGCTTTTAGACTAGATCTGGGAATTGCCAGGGACCTCAAGATACGATATTGTCACGATACTTAGGTACCGATACGATATGTATTGCGATTTCAATATGCATTGCGATTCGATACTGCTATATTATTGCAATTTGACTTTCCAAACATGTTACTCACTATATGTCTGCTGCAGAGAGACGAGAGAGCATGAAAAAATGTGTTATGATCAGTCATGGAAATAAAAGTGCTGAAAACATGTTGGCTCACTGTTTAAAAAGAAGATGGAGAACAAGCTATAGGATGAAAAATATCAGAGTTTTGGCGCAGGTTTCTTGTATTTTTATTATTATTATTATTATTATATACTTTTTTAATAGCAAATCGATACGTGGAGTCAAAGTATCAACATAATATCGTCCAAAATAATATTGCGATATGTAACTATCGATTTTTATTTTCTTCTCCCCCATCACTATTGTAGACTGTCTGTAGCAGAATAGTTATGAAGTCATCGCTTGAAAGGTATAAAAGGTGTGTTCTCTAATATCAATATCTGTCTTGATTATTGCATTGATTTGAAAGCAGCTGTGGAATCTCCCTGTATTTAGTTTTTGAGTTAGAGGGTGGTTTGCTAAGACTTCAGTAGTAGCTCAAGTTAGGTGGAGATAGGTTATGTGACGGTTAGCCTATATTTGGCCGTTGAGCAGAGGATGTTTGTTGTTTATGAGAGAGGAAATGTTTTTTCTAGTGGCTCTCGAAGTCGTTGCAAGTCAAGAAACCCACCCCAGTGCTGAGTCAGCGTCCGTGCCCATCTGGGGTTAAACGTGGAAATAACACAAAGCTTAAAGTTGTAGCCATGTCTGAATTTCAATACTGGTGTCATATCGTCAAGCACTGTGCCTCGAGGGTCACTACCGTGACAGTGTTATAGAGGCAGGCAGTAAACAACCCCTCAAAAGCCAAGTAACAAGAATATTGCAAGAGCTTAGTTTACATTTACAAACTCTCTCATATACACAGTATATGTTTGATCATTCGCACGCTTTGCAGTCTCTGATGTACAGTTTCCTGTGGTTGAGCTCACTTTACAGCTCCCATACTGTGGTTATTTTGTGCTCTGTAACTGCCACAATAGGTGTATGGGGGGGAGGGGGGACATTTATAGGGTTACAGTACGAGTGCAAATCATACATGCATTGAAGTAGCACTCCCCCTAATCAGAGTTCAAGAAGCCAATTGAAATAGGCAAATAGGAAAATACCTGGAAAAGCATATTGCTTACTTTTTCAATACGTTTCTTGAAAGATAGGCCTGCATGATTGCAATATTCATTGCTCCGTCATTAGTCAGGTCGTTATTGTAAAAGAGAATATGTTGTCAATGACTTACCTGGTTAAATAAAGGCAAAATAAATACAACTATATTGTATATTTCATACCAGCTTACGAATATTGTTATATATGTCAGTGTTTTAAATGTGACTGCTATTCAAATGTGAAAGCTGAGATTGAGGTATTGAGATGTGAAACTGGTGTTTTTGAAAGCCAGTTGTGTAGCTGAGATGGAAGATGGGTTTTATGATTAAATGTGACCGTATAATTTTTGGATGATATGATGGTATATATCAAGTCTGGTTAACAAGATGGTGAGATTGATGAAAGATGGTTGACCTGAAAGAAGAAATAGATTGTGAAGAGCTCTGATGCGTGTGGTTTGGATGTTAACACACGGCAGTGAAACGGTTGCGGTGAAGCATGGCTTAGTCTCAGTTCACAACGCCTTCCCTAGGTTGTAGTTTCACATCAGACACACTTGCTCTATGAGGCAGCACCACACGCTAGTCACACAATTGAGCCTAATCTCTCTTGTTCTCTTTTTTCTCTTGCTCTCCCTTTACTCTAGCCATCTCACAGGCGGCAGATTGTAGATGGCTCCTGAAACGAGGCACAGAAGTTCTGACTGCAGCTCCAAGTTCGGCGTGAAGCTCACCCTCAAGACAGAAGCTTAAAGACTGAAGCCCTGACGGACAATATAGCGTTGACTGCCTCACGGAAGAAACTAACCTGAGAGGCTTCATCTGCGGAGAGACCGAAACCTCATCGAGGTTGAAGGGCAGACACACTAACTTCCAGAGAAGCTTTGAGAGTCAAGCTCAACAGAAGCCTATGGAACAAAGCTGTAGCAGAATGTCACTCACTCCGGTCTGTCCTCAGTCTTTGTCCTGTGGTGAGCATGGAGGCCCTGTTTGAATCTGGGTGAAGCTTTCTTCCCTTCACCCCTTCCTCCTTCCTGTCTCCTCAGTGGCGGGAGGGGTGGGGGATTGCTTCCGTTCCCCCTGCCCCTCCTTACAGCATAGCGAGGGTATTCTCACAGTTTAAGAATACAAACACTGCTAACAAACCTCTGGCAGTGCTTCAACTAGCACTACTACAGTCTTCCCCTCCCCCACACATGAAATCCTGCCAGAGCCTGAAGGAAGAGGTGTCCAGCCCCGGCCCAGGTGGGATGTCCCAGGAGGAGGGGCGCAGAACGCAGCAGGTGGCCCAGTCCTACTACCACTCCCCCGCCCCAGACCTGGACCTAGCGGGCAAGCTGTACAAGCGGGAGGGCGGGGGCAAGCCTTACTCTGTGCTAGTGGACAACAAGATGGCAGCCAAGACCCCCATGGGTGACCAGACCCCCGGTCAGCTGCCCCCGCAGCACGTCACCTCCCCCCAGCAGCAGTACTACAGAGAGGGTACAGTAGGGCAGGAGGGGCCCCAGGCAGGCAATGGGGGCACCTCTGAGGACTCTGAGGAGGAGGAGGAGGAGTCCTTCAAGCGTGAGCAGATCATCGTGGAGGTCAACCTGAACAATCAAACCCTTAATGTATCAAAGGGGGACAAGTCCGCCCCCCAAACCGACACCTCAGAGAGACACTGCAGTGAGGAGGAAGATGAGGAGGAAGAAGATGAGGAGGAAGAGGAAGAAGAGGAGGAGGAGGAAGAAATAGAGAGCCGTAGAACGAGAGCCAAGAGGGCTCGGTGTGGGGTGGCCCCTGCTACCAGCCAGCCCCGGAGGAAGACCCAGTGCACCGCTCTGAGCACCACCGGCATGACCACCAGGGGCCGACGGAAGAAGACCACCCAGCCGCCCAAGAGGACGCGCCGGACTGCCAGGGAGGGCAAGGGGACCCCCTCCTCAGCTGTCTCTGCCACGGGGGATAAAGCGGATGGGGAAGAGAGGGAGACGCTGGCGTGTGAGAAGTGCCCACGCGTCTTCAACACCCGCTGGTACCTGGAGAAACACATGAACGTCACACACAGACGCATGCAGATCTGTGACAAGTGTGGCAAGAAGTTTGTCCTGGAGAGTGAGCTGGCCTTACACCAGCAGACCGACTGTGAAAAGAACATCCAGGTAAGGAGGAGAGCTGGAGTGCATCACAAATGGCCCCCTATTCCCTATACAGTGTACTACTTTTGACCAGAGCCATATGGGGACCCTGGTCAAAAGTAGTACACTATGTAGGGAATATGGGGTCGTTTGGGACGCAGCCCTGGTCTCGGCTGTTTAAACAGATGTACAAGATGTTTTTGACATGAGCAATCAAAACAACTCCATTGATTAGGTACATTGGCTACAGTTACGTACCAGGTACAGTGAAACTAAAATCTCAGTCTGTCATCAGGGCCAGATTTCTGGGCTTTGAAGGATGTAAAAAACGTTTTGTCCAGCAGAGGGAATCGGAGCATTAGGAACCAGCCTAGACAGATACTGTTACAGCAGTGTGGGGAAACACCATCTGAAGCTCCAGACGCTGTGATCATCTCAGCTGCTACCTCCTGTTCTTGGATTCTGTCAGGGTGTATCAGGGTAATCAATGTCACAAAACAACAACAATCATCACCTGTTACTTAATGTGTTATTTATGTGTGTTGTTCTGCTGCTCAGTGCGTCTCCTGCAACAAGTCTTTCAAGAAGCTGTGGTCGCTGCACGAGCACATCAAGATTGTGCACGGCTACGCGGAGAAGAAGTTTGCCTGTGAGATCTGTGAAAAGAAGTTCTACACAATGGCTCATGTCCGCAAGCACATGGTTGGTAGGTGGACCCCAGTTTGTCTGTTCCTGCTCTCCCTAGTAACTTCCAAATGCCCCTAATAGTATATACAGTGCCTTGCGAAAGTATTCATACCCCTTGGATGTCTTCACATTTTATTGTTACAAAGTGGGGTTAAAATGCATTTCATTTTCATTTTTGTCAACAACCTACACAAAATACTATGTCAAAGTGGAAGAAAATGTTGATTAAAAAAAAAGATGAATATAAGTTAAATATAGTTGTTGAATAAGTATTCAGCTCCCTGAGTCAATACATGGTAGATAACGCCTTTGGCAGCGATTACAGCTCTGAGTTTTCTTGGGTAAGTCTCTAAGAGCTTTACACACCTTTATTGTGCAATATTAGCCCATTATTCTTTTCATAATTCTTCAAGCTCTGTCAAGATGTTGGGGATCATGGCCAGACAGCAATTTTTGAAGTCTTGCCATAGATTTTCAAGCAGATTTAAGTCAAAACTGTCGCTTGGCAACTCAGGAACATTCACTGTCTTCTCGGTAAGCAACTCCAGTGTAGATTTAGCTTTGTGTTGTATATTATTGTCCTGCTGTAAGGTGAAAACCTGAAACACGGTTTCCTCTAGGATTTTGCCTGTGTTTAGCTCCATCCCGTTTCTTTTTATCCTGAAAAACTCACCAGTATTTGCCAATGTCAAGCATACCCATACCATGATACAGCCACCACCATGCTTGAAAATAAGGAGGCAGTTACTCAGTGATGTGTTGTTGGATTTTCCCCAAATATAAGGCTTTGCATTTAGGCCAAAAAGTGTATTCCTTTGCCATGTTTTTTTGCAGTATTACTTTAGTGCCTTGATGCATACAAGATGCATGTTTTGGAATATTTGTATTCTGTATATTTGTATTCTTCTTTTCACTCTGTCATTTAAGTCATTATTGTGGAGTCACTACAATGTTGTTGATCCATCCTCAGTTTTCTCCCATCACTCTAACTGTTTTAATCACCAATTGCCTCATGGTAACATCCCTGTGTGGTTTCATTCCTGTCCTGCAGCTCAGTTCACAAGGAAGACTGTATCTTTGATGTGTCTGGGTGGTTTAGTACATAATCCACAGCATAATTATTAACTCCACCATGCTTAAAGATATATTCAATGTCTGATTTGTTATTGTTACCCATCTACCAATCACTGCCCTTCTTTATGATGCTTTCAAAAAGCTCCCTGGTCTTTGTAGTTTAATCTGTGCTTGAAATTCAATACTTGACTGAGGGACCTTACAGATGTATGTATGGTGGACAGAGGAAAAGTTAGTCATTCAAAAATCATGTCAACCCCTATTATTTTAGAGTCCATGTAATTTATTATGTGTATTGTTAAGCCAGATTTTACTCCTGAACTAATTTGTGCTTGCCCGAACAAAGGGGCTGAATACTTAGGCAACGACTATATTTTAGTTATCTACGTGGAATTATTCTTCCACTTTCACATTACAGTATTTTGAGTAGATTGTGACAAAAAATGACAATTAAATCCATTTGAATCCCACTTTGTAACATTAAAATGTGAAGAAATCCAAGGGGTATGAATACTTTTGCAAGACTCTGTACATTCATGGAGCAACATTCAGATCTCTCATGAAACACTGTTTTAACGCCCCAATATTTATCCCCTGTCCCTCTCTGGTAGGTGCACTTCTTTAACCTGTTCCTTTCTCTCTGCAGCCCACACTAAGGACATGCCGTTCACCTGTGAGACCTGTGGCAAGTCGTTCAAGCGCAGCATGTCCCTGAAGGTGCACTCGCTGCAGCACTCTGGGGAGAAGCCCTTCCGCTGTGAGGTGAGCTGTTTAGACTTGTAGTCACACTGTCCCTCCCACACTCAAACACACACCGACTGAAACAGAAGATTGATTTCCCCTTATATAGTATTGGAGGAAATGGAGATCTGCACACTGTCAAAAAAAGAAGAAGAAGAAATCCAACTGAGGCTTGAAAGCAAAATAAAGATGTTTATTAAAACATCATGGTGCCCTTCAAAGTCAGTGCATAAATGAAAGGTGAAAACAAAACAAACGTTTTGGCCTCAGGCCATCATCAGTGGGAATCGTCAGCACGCACATCTGGCTTCTATTTCAATGATAATTGCATATGTAACATGATCAAGCAAGAAAACGCATCAGAAAATCTATGAATCTGTACCTAGTACAATAGAATGCATGATCTAGATTATATACAAAAGCGAACAAAGAATTATCATCAATTATTGCTTTTACATATACTATGTGAACATTTCCTCAGAATATATAACACAGGATTGTAATAGAGTAGGGCGCTAGAGACCACTAGATGGGGGTAGGGAACACCGATAAGTGGCAATATACTAGTTACAGAAACCCTTCAAAAACAATTGTTCATTCATGCCTGATGGGTGGAGAGTTTTTTTTTATGGAACATCCACCTGCATTCAGTCTGGAGAAGACTAAGTTCAAGATTACTTTATAGAGTATATACACACACATCTTCATGAATATTCGTTTTATAAGGACAGTGTTTAACAGAGTATGAATAGTATTCATTTTAATGTATTCATCTTTGTGTTAGAATCCTTAAATATTGACTTATAGCTGGTGAGGTTTGAATGGCTAACACAGACAAACTGGGCAGGATTCAGACAACTATGGGTTGTTTGAACAGAGGAATATGGCCTGCTGTACTGTGACTGCTCCAAAATGGTGATTACTATTGAACCAAGGCACACTTGACTACATATAAACTATCCCTAAATGTCTATGGTCACACAGTTGGAGCAAGGGCTAGCTGGTGTAAGCAACCAGGTCTAGATGCAACATGTCCATGTCAAACATTAGCAGACCATGAATAAACATGGTATACAGAATAACTGGAATAAAAATACAGACGGGTGAAGTTGGATCTTTGGACTGTTTTTCTTTTCAAAATGCTGTTTTTCCTGTGTTTTGTATAATATTGTTGTACAACAGCTGATGAAACTAACACTTTAAAAGTGTGAAAACATTTGATCAGTGTTAATTCCTGATAGTTGCTGGTTGAAAAAAAAACGATCTACATAGGACCTTCTAATCAGCAGAGCCCTATACTACCGGTACAACGAGGCTCAACTTTTAGCCAGGTACATTTCTATGGTAAGGAATCCTTCATAACTACCTGCCCCGGGGCAAGTAACTCCATTTGTACTGAATGAAGTGTCTGAGCCTCAAGTTGAGGACCAATAAAATCAGATTCCTTCCCTCTCACATAGATTGCATCATCATCCCCTTCATTTGAGGAAGATGACTGATTTTAAATATTTTATTAATGAAATGTTTTTTTGAGTTTAAAAAAATGGTAATGTTAAAATACCTATCACATTACACATTTAGTAATGACAGAATGCACTTCTAAAGCCCATTTCGGACCATAGCCTGCTGAATTTGCAGGCAAACTTTTCTTTCATTTAGAATTTGGCATAAATGAAAATGTGGTACTGACTCGCCCATGGATTGATGTTTCAGCATGGTCTCAATGAAGAGTTTGGTATTCGACTAGCCATGTGCGACATGCACACGCAGTTACAAGCCTGCTAGAGGTAGTGGCAGGCGGACTAGCAATATCCGCCATCGTAGTATGGATTAAGCCTGAGCTGGAATGTGAAGCTAATTGAAGCTGGCTAGCCTTAGAAAACCCTGAGTAGATCTAGCTTCCTTTGTAGTATACCCCTCAGGTTTTGCATGGGTGGAGTTTTGGTTTGCCTGGTGTTATCACTAGGTGGTATAAGTTAATAGACCAATAACAGAGTTCTAACATTCGCTAATTAAGTGAGAATGCCCAAGAAGCCGGTGTTTGGAGGATATATTGGCAATCCGTGCCAATATATCCTCCAAACAACGGCTTCGAGGGCATTATCACTTTTATACAACGGGTTACCAACATATTCAAATAATGATTGACATATTTTCATTAAAAATGTTATTTTGATGAATTTATTCATACTATTTCATCCTTCCACAAGATATAGTCCCGACACAAATCTAGGGTTGCTACCCAAGCCGGCTGGTCGTTCGTTCTATCGGTTCGTTTGCCAGAGACGCAACCCAGTCGTTCAGTCTTTTTGTTCCATTGCCATACTGGATGGCAACGTTCTTATCCCTTGCTTGCTAGCTAGCCAACTACGGATAACTTAGTCACATCAAACAGTGCAGCCTGAATAACAACGGTAGCTGCATTTGCATTTGTTTAAGCTGTTTTCTAGTGGCATTTATTTGGACACATCCATAACAATGAGCTAATGAGGCACAATTTCGCCTGGCATAGAATATTTGCTCTCTCGTCAGGACACTTGTTCAGAGGAGCTAGTCAACAACACAGTTAACACAATCACTTCAAACGGAAGCTGGAAAGACTGCAAACAAGCTGCACTTTGTTTCGTTTTACCTTTTTTCAATTGACATTTCTTTGTATATATCAATAGAAATTATGCCAGCTGATTCATGATTTCGGCTGGCTGAGAAACGCTGCCTGCCTGTCTGTCTCGTCCCGACTCCCGACACGTTCATTACTATGGGACAGCTGGAGATCTAATTTGAATATTGAAACAATGTTGCAAATGTCGGAGAGACAGACAGCAAGGTTTATACAAATCTCCTCTGTTGAAAATGAAATGTTACTCCAAAAGAGAAACGTGAGAATGTCTAGATGCTTTTTAAAGTTTATAAATTGCCTGGCTGGGCTGGTGAGACAGTGGATTGCACAGTCAAATGGAACAGCGTAAATAGGCATGTTTAACGTCATAGATTTAGCCGTTGGTAACTTGTGGAATAGATACTGTCTGGAATGCGGTTTTAACCAATCAGCATTAGACCCACCCGTTGTATAACGTTAGCTAACTGTCTGAGAAGGTAGTGTGTGGCGAACATATGTGCCTGTTTCGGGTCTAAACTGCCACTACAAATAATCAAGTGGCCATGTAGGCGTTCAATTACATGTAGTAGGATTAAGAGCAAAGTCATTTTCAGTTTGAATATTGCCCTTTAAAAAGCCACAGTAATCCTTACAAAAAGGAGCCATTTGCTGCTTCACAGTAACATTTTGGAAAGTTCATTCAAATTGTTCAACTGAAATTGTTACTCAGTAACATGTTTGCCTCAAACAGAACCCTTGTTAAACTCACCTCAGGTGTTAGTCTGCATACCCAGCATTCTGGTCTATAGGACATTCTGTAGGAAGCAGGTACCACCTCCCCCCAGGGGGCCTCTGTGTGACCAAGCACATAAAGGGAGGAGTGTTGTCGGGGAACATGTGGTTGGTTGGTTGGAGCTGTGGGGCTCCATGTGATTAAATGAAGAAACTCCACTAACATGTCATTACATTGTTATTACATAGTACTGCAGACCCAGTACTGGCATAGTGGGCTCCTTCTGCCACTGCATCTGTGTTAGGTGTATATTATGTGTGTTTATGTAGGTATTATGTGTATATTATTATTATTATTATAGTGTTATTATATAGTAGCCCTTATGAATTTCCATTCCAGGGATGATAGTGTATGTGCTATGTAGTCTAAATGGTTACGTCCCACATCGCACCCTATTTCCATATAAAGTGCCCTACTTAGGGGGCCCTGGTCAAAAGTAGTGCACTTACTAGGGAATAGGGTGCTGTTTAGGACACCCTAAATGTCTTTCTGTCCTCCCTGTCTCTCTATAGAACTGTGCTGAGAGGTTCCAATATAAGTACCAGCTACGCTCCCACATGAGCATCCACATCGGACACAAGCAGTTCATGTGCCAGTGGTGTGGCAAGGACTTCAACATGAAGCAGTACTTTGACGAGCACATGAAAACACACACAGGTGAGACACAGTGAACACATACCTGTTTACACTCTCACACACTCACTGAGGAATTTGAGTGTGACACAAACGTGCAATTACAAAGCACACCTTCAAGGACTTATTCCTATGAAAGCCTTGAACTTTTTCCTGTCATAGAAATGTTTGAAACCAAATATTCAGAAACTAGTCTTCCAATAATGTTAGAAGCCAGACCTCTTCATTCTTCGACATTTGGAAATTCTCCCTGACCAAAGCCATCCCATTTACTGGGGAGTGCATGGCCTTCAGTCTTGATCCCTAGTCAGCCAGTGATTCTCCGTAGATGCTCTATAAAAGGAAAGAAACAGGGCGTCCCAAGACGAGCAGTACTGAGACCTCTCCCAGTCTATATAATGAGAGGTGGTGCTTCTCCTCCATGTCTACTTATAATGACTACCTTGACACATGCTATATTACATCTTACGTTTTCTCCCCTGCCACTTTTCTCCTTTCCAAAGCAAAACATAGGGACCAGGCCTTGTTCTTTTTCAGTCTTTTTTATTTAATTTCTCCCTCCCTAGTGTGGGTGGATTCCCTGCACTCTGCCCTGGTGGTTCTTTTTGTAAGTTGGAATTATTTTACCCCTCTCCTCTCCCGGCCGCCGCTGACCAATTTAGCCTCCTGTGGTCGGAGACACACCCAGTGATGCCTTGGCACACACTTCTTCTTCTCCTTTCTTGTTCATCTTCTCCTTCCTCCTCCTTCTTCTTCCTCCCTCCAAGGTTTATCCTTTCCTCTGGAACGTACCTACTTCACAAAAATTGCAGAACATTAACAAAAGGCTCCAGTATAATTTGTCACAATTAAATTATTCGCTGTCATACTGTAAGTGGTTTACCGGAGCCTCTCAGAAAACATGTAGCTCAGATTAAAGCCGAGTGATGCTTTGAGTATGCTGTGAATGAGTGTACGGGGGTGGTAATGGGCACATTGAATGAAAGGTTAATGAGAGCAGCTCTCGAATGGTGATCCGCTGTTCATTTTCACATCTCCTCTCATCCCAAAGTGTATCGCTGAGTGGGTGGGTTGACAGCAATGACCCCTAGTACTCTCCTACAGGGACATTGTCTGAGTGAAAAGTTAACTTCTTCATGTAGTTCAGAGAGATTTAATTAGCGCAGGACAAGTGTTGCCAGGTTATTCAGGTTATATTCTTCTTCTCATGCGTGAAGTTCTGTGACGTGTGAAAGTTAAACTAATTAGGGTGATCTAGTCCCTGACTCCTATCTATCGCCTCTCTCTCTCTCCTTTCTCTCTGTCCCTGGTCCCCTGCAGGAGAGAAGCCGTTCATCTGTGAGATCTGTGGGAAGAGCTTCACCAGCCGGCCCAACATGAAGCGCCACCGCCGCACCCACACAGGAGAGAAGCCCTACCCCTGCGATTTGTGCAGCCAGCGCTTCCGCTTCTCCAACATGCTCAAGGCCCACAAGGAGAAGTGCTTCCGGGTCACCAGCCCTGTGACCCTGCAGGCCAGCGGCCTCCCCCTACCTCTCCACCTCTCTGCCAATGCCTCCTCCTCCTCTGGCCCCGGCCCGGGCCTTGCCCCCTCAGCTGCCACCACCTCCGCCCCTCTGGGCCTCAGCCCGGCAGGGGGGGCTCTTCCCCCACGCACCCCCGTGGGACACGCCACCTTCTCCCACCTGCACTTGTCCCCCTCTCACCATCTCCCTCACCACCACACGTCGCAACAGCAGCAGCACCACCCCGGCACGCCCCTGCAAGCGCCCCCTCTCCCCCACCACCACCACTTGCCTGTGCCCCCTGTCTCCCCTCCCCCCGCCCTCTTCAAGAGCGAGCCCCTCAACCACTGTGGGCAGGAGGACAGCAGCTACCTGCGCTACATGGCACCGCAGGACAAGGGCCCCGGGGCCCCCCAGCATCACTGAACCCTATGTGGGCCCTGGGCTGCAGGCCTGCCTGTCACACCTCCATACCCCCACCCCAACTCTCCCTGTACCTGGCCACTGGTGTAGAGCGGCCTCTCAAAGACTGATATGAACAAGACACACCAGTGTGTGGGAGAGTGTGAGGGATACAGACAGGTACACTTTCAGTCTACACTTTAGATAAGTGAGTGACCCACTTAGCTAGAGACCCAAGTCAACTGACACAGATTTTACAACCTCTTGCTAAGATATTTTCTTGAGAAAATATTCTTAGTAAATCCTGAATTCTTAGACAACCTGCCTCCCATGGTAGAAGGCTGTGTGTGTACCGGTATGTGAGTTATCCCTCGTTTGTGTACATTGTATCCTCTCCACTGACGGCTGCTGATGTAATTATTCTACTAGTAGTTCATTATCCAGGTAGCGGATCAGAACAGATCCATTTAATCAACTTAGTCCTTCATGTCGACTGACTTAAACAACGGTTGCACAGTTCGGGGGAGTTGTAAGTCCTGATCCTAAGGCTGACCCGTTGAACCATGGGGTCACCAAGGTCTTGTTGAATGGTTACCATCCTGGTTCCAACTAGGCCTCCCACTGTCTCCCGAGGCATTCCATACTGGTTCTACCAGCAGTAGGTCAGGAATCACTGCCATAGGTCACAGTGGGGAGGTTAGAAAACACCTGTTAGTGCTACTACTAGTCTGCTGCAACAGCGATTCTAATTTTGGTTAATTGTTGCTTTCCAGTGCAGTACTACACACAGTTCTATACACACAGGCTAGATTTCATTACATCTGGAGTTTCTCAGTGTAATTTAACAGTGTGGGATTGGTTGCATTGTTGTGATGCAGTTCTGGGATATGTCTTCTTGACTGACTTACAGCCTTATCTTAGAGCTGGTAAGGTCAGACGTTCCCAACAGAACAACCCTGATGAACCTGAACGTGCCGTCCTGTATACACACAGACACACACTTCAAAAAGCAGTATGTCATCACTGGTCTCTTTTTCCTTTCGCTTCACACAAAATGCTTGACAAGGGATTCTGCTATTTTTTTTGGTCTTCTGTCATCAAAACAGTTAAATACTGCCACTGTGACGGGTCATCGCATACGACCCAACCTGCACCTCGCGTGTCTCTTCTCGCTCTCTATCTCGCTCTCTATCTCTCTCTCTCTCTCTCTCTCTCTCTCTCTCTCTATCTATTGCTCACTCCTCTCTCTCTCTCCTGCTGCTGCTGAGATAATGCCGGTCACCCTGTAAAAGGTCATTAAAACACAAGATTCAGAAGTTCTGACTTTTTCAGCACAACTCTTAACTGAAAAAGATGTGTTTTTCCAACCAGCCTATATTCCACAGCTTGGTGTGGAGCAGGACGCTTTTTCTGTAATGTAACGGTTTGTTCTCTTAGTTTTACTTATACTGTATAAGGTTACACAAACATTGAGGCCCTATCACACACTTTGGCAAATAATGATGAATCAAAACATGTTGAATGTTGTCTAGATGGAGTGATATGGGCTAACGGTTTAGCAATCAAATTTGTTATTTTCTAGTAATATTTTCTGGAAATATGCTACATTCAGTTTCAGACTGAAGAATTGTTCTCATCTCGCTCTAAACATACTGTTGAGTGATAGTCATAGGAAAGGTTGGAGGATATTTCTAACATGCATTTAAATGTCTTGTATAGATACATTTACTCAAGTTGTACATTTACTCAAAGAAATCACATTTGTAAATGTAACCTTTTTTTGTGTGTGTGAATGTTCCGCTGTCCCAATGTATGGTATTCTGACAGTCAGGTTGTTAGTATTGATGAATGACAGAGAGAGATTCTGGCGTGTCGGATGGTTGGGAGTGGGTTGTAGGATGTTGTCCGCCCCCCTTCACCCTGTCTGGTACTGTTTTCAGATCAGACTGAGTGTTGAGGAGCAACATTAAGGTGTGTGTTTGTCTCAGTAATGGCAAAATGGAACCCCTCTGGTGCTGTTGTAACAAAAGATGCTTTTACATAGTCTGGCCCCGGCCATATTCTCTTTCTGTCGTTCACTTCTCTGGGTCTCTCCCTCTATGCACACCCTGCTAAAGCCATTCCATCTGTTGAACAGGGTTTGGGGGGGGATTTGTAGACACAAGAATATGTCTTACATGTTTCTGTGGATTAACACATAATAGGTATAACATAGTAGTGGATCAGGCTGAGATGGCTACTGTGTATATGAGAAACTGAAGAGGAACAATAGCAGACCATTAGCAAGACCCTGTACCACCTTGAGTTGATGGTATTTGGCCCATTGAATTTGGTTTAACAGTGGACAGAGAGACCCACCCTCTAGAGAGCTACAACCGTTCTGCGATTACTGTGGGTCTGTTAGTTGGGCCTCTATCAGCTTAACCATGCGTTACCTACTGTTTTTCAAGATGTTTCAGTACGAGGCTTTTTTTACATTCGTTTTGAAAAGCCTTTTCATTTGTGTGTATCCTCTGCACTTTACTGCTGCGTGAGTGAGGCGCAGTGAAGGGAGGGACTGACAATGCATTGTGGGAGTGAGTGATGTGTCGGGTGCATGGAGAAGGGAGGGAGGTGGTGATTGGTTTGGTGAGTGGCTGTTTGGGCAAGGAAAAGGAGGAGAATCAATCTGGAGGTGGATAGTGTGGAAGGGACCATGGCATAAGGACATTTCTTTTTTTGTTTAGTTCATATATTTGTTTAGTTTATTTTTTCCTGTAAGGAAATAGACTTTGCCTCTAATATGGACTCCGAAAGAGAGACGGAGTAGTGTTGTTCCTCCTGCTTTGGTGATTTTACACTAGCCCCTCCCTGCTTCATCTGATCTGAAATACATTCATGTTATTGAGCTGAGGTGTTTGTCTGCCTCATCCAGTTTCCTCTTTGTTGTGTAACATTTTCTCTTCCGATTTGCTGTATGATTCTCCTCCTTTCATCTTTGTTATATAGAATGCACTTTTGACTAAAATCCTGTTCTTTAAAAAAAATATCTATATACTTTTTCCCCTCATGTATTTTTAACCACTTAATGTAGCATTGCATATTTTATTATTGTGAGTATCTGGTACAAAATTGTGGTGGGGGGGGGGTATATTTGTTTTTGGAGATTGAGGAGAAGTTTAAATGTTGGGCCTTTTTTGATAATGTACATTTAACAGACTGCTAACTTTCAGAAGTAAAAAATGAGTAGCCATAATTATCACATATTTGTGTGCTGTCATGTGTTCTTCTCTGTCATATCCTATGTGGTATTGGTAACTTCATGTGCATTTGAAAATGATCTTTGCAGTAATGGTATCCTGTTCTCACAGCTAATGGAATAAAATTTCACAGTCTCAGCTAGGGCTGCACACTATTGAAATTATTATCGAAATTGCAATATTGACATGTGCAATATGCATATCGCAAGAGGCTGCAATTTATTCTTAAACGCCATGAATGTAACGTTCAAATGTAATAAGGGTCCCCTGGGAAACTCTGACCAACACTGGTTCCTACCCTGTCACAACAACTTTTACTGTACCTTGCTTGTTCTTTAGTTGTCATGCCAAACTACACCAAGCATTGAATCGGAGTGAAGGTTTACCTTGTCATGGAGGACGCCACATAAATCATATGACAACACTTGATCTGCAAAACAATCAAGCTATTTAAAGTAGCTCTCAATGGGAACAGTAAGTATTCTTACAGCAGTATGTTTGGCTGCAAGGTTTGTGTGTATGTATTCATGAGAGTTTGAAATGTCTGTCTGATTCAGGAAAGGGGAAGTGAAGATCATAAAGTGCACGTGCCAAAGAGGTGAGTCCACGCCACATCAACCAGGTTGAAGGACACCCCACCCATTAGTCCCTAGAGTGAGTGTGTCTAGCTGTCCGTGTCTAGTGTCTGTTTTTGTCTTCATGAGTGTTCGTGTCTGTGTTCAAGTGCTTGCAGATGTTTACTTGTAATCCTGTAGAGACCCTGTAGCCAGAGCAGACTATTTGAGCAAGACCTAACAAAGTTTATTTTCAAGAACTTGATGTGAGAGGAAGTTAATTACTGATACTGAAATCTCGCATCACAGTGCCTTGTTGACATCATAGGGTTAGAATAGAGGATGTGAATCAGTGTTTGTGTTCTATGCAGATGAGGGAGAAAGAGTTAGAGCGCCCAGCTAGCACATTTGGTTCCTTGGAAGTTGTGGGAATGTGTGTTTTTGGTTTCGTAATGGGTTCTGGGAACAAAGCCATACGTTTCCTAAACGGTCAAACTGAATGTTTTTTTAATGTTCTGAGAACGGAAGTAAACATTTAGCCTATTCTGGGAATGTACATTTTATGGCTGCAGGGAGGTTCTGGGAGCATTTTACTCTGGTTCCTTCAAAGTTTTTTCTGGGAGGTTTTATTAACGCTCTGAGAATGGAAATTATTGGTTATTTAGAGGTTGTTGAATAACTTCCTTGCACCTTGACCAAACAGTCTTTGTGCGTGTGTGCGCCATCGTGCGCATGTTGATTTTGTCTATCCCCACCAGATGCGTTCATGACACCCAGGTTAAAATACCAATTAATTTGACAGGTCAAAACACAAATGAAACATTCATGGACATTTAGCTAGCTTGCTGCTGCTAGCTTATTTGTCCTGGGAGATTAAATGCATATGGTCCTTTTTTTTAGCTGGATCTTTGTAGAATTTTGACCCATTTTGAGTCATACAAAATCATGTGCTCTCTACTCTGACAATTAATCCAAAGATAAAATGGGAAACCTAGTTAGATTTTAGTACGTTTTCTCTCCTCATTCAGCTTTCTTCTTCTTTTTCTTCTGTGGATTTTATATGGCGGTTGGCAACCAACTTTAAGGTGTGTTACCTCCACCAACTGGACTGGAGTGTGGACCTCGTTCATCTTTCAATCACCCACGTGGGTTAGTATGCTCTTAAAAAAAAAACATGAGTAGATGGGAGAGGTGGCGCGTCAAGTGTCTAAATTAGAGGCAAGTTCTATTTTAGCGCGCGCATGAGCAGTTTGGATGAAATGATTGAATAGCATGTATATGTACATTTATTTTGCAAGCAACACGGCTGGTTTAGTCACCATCTTAAACATTTAAATGAATGTTTCATTAAGACTTTTAACACTACTAGCTTGTTTTGGGTTAACTTTTTTTTGTACTCCAAGCACAGATAGGACACATGGACATTTGTTTCCTTAGGCTTTAATCATGCAAACACATTTATTTTTTATTATGACATGGCATCTGTGAGATCCGAAGCTATAATCTTCTGTTCTCTATCCATGGAATTAGTCCACTGCACCACCAGGATGGAGCTAGTGTGCCATATTTTTTACATATACAAAGCACCATTCCCAGAAAGTTGTGGGAAGGTTGTATACAAAATAACCATAGGACAACCACGCTCTCATCAAGCTCTAAGAAACATGGTCCTCATTTATGTTATGTGGTTGCTGGGAGTGGCAGGGGAAGGTGTGAGTGACTGACTCACCACAGCACTGATGCTGTCTGTGAATATGTGAGGGGGTGGTCAGGTTCATTCACTTGCACTGTGAGTGGGAGAGGGCTGGGTGATAACACAACACCAGATATGTCTGCACTCCCATCTGCGTTCAGAAATAGTCACCTCCCAACTACTAGGCAATATTGGCTCTTGTGGCAGAGAGGCAGGAGGAAAGGAGGCTGTGTCTGAGAGGAGATAAAGACATGAGGGAGGGTAGCCTGCTGGGTTGAAGTGGCTGAGCATGCAGGGGTGCAAATGTCTTGCTTTCACCTTTTTCTAAACCACTTGTAAACCATAGTTTATTTTGCCATACATTTGAACATTGTGCTCTGTGTTCTTGGTGTCACCCTTGGGTCAATTAGGGATGTGTGGTTTGCTCACACAGCAAAAAGGCTGTAAATGATGTCACATAACAGATCTTGTGTACATACTACAAAGCAGTTTTGTTATGCATACATTGAGAGAACACAACAAACGGAATCTCTCCATGTTCTCTGTGGAGGCTGTGCTGAGTGATATTCAAACCAGAATCAACCAACCTCTCTCCAGCCTGTCTACTGCACTATGGGATCACTTACACAGGATCTTGGAGGTGGGCGCGAAATTGGCCGGTGTTGTGTAGCCTATGACGTCATAGCGGTAGCAAGCTCAGTGGTTTTGACAGCCAATAAAACGAGCTGAAAGCACCCTGTTCCTCGACAATCAAACTCATACGTAGCCAAGTAATGGTTAACTTCAAGACTGGACAAAGTACAGCATGCCGGTGACCAATTCAAGAACATAGCCAACTTTAGGGATACCGCGCGGGACAACAGTGGCATCGGGTATACTGTTTGTGGACATACATTCTTACTGGTACATTTTTGCTATGGTTCATTTGCTGTGCAAATAAGATTAATTATTTAGTAAACTAACCTTAAAAAGCGAGTGCCTGAGGACGTTTTCCAGTGCGTAAATACAGCGCGTTCACTCGTGGATTAGGAAACATTTGCATAAAGGCTAATTTATCTAGTAGATGTTCATCAGTCTACTCGGTTTTTGGAACAAATTGTTATAGGATAATTTATATTCCTGTGAAATGGCATAATATAATGCGCAACTGTACTATATTGTCTGTAACCTGATATTGTATGATGATGGTTACATTACATTATTAGCCTACTATAAGTGCTGCATCGCGCGCTGCACTTTCTGCCATTGTAGATAATTACAACATTGAACAGTGTCCGTATCTTGGGTTATTTACAGGGTTTTCCTGTACCTGAATTATCCTCCTCACTTTACAGATCCCATTTATTGGTTGATAGTGTTCTAGGAACCTACAGCACGGAACATTGAAGGTCAGTACAGTATGTTCCGTTCTTTCACTTTAACTGATTCCTTGCTGCTCGCAGTACATGTAGTTTGGCGTTGAAAATGTCTTGATTTAAGATATCAGTTTATTTTGCATGCTGTTGACTCATCGTGTGTTACTTGGTTTTATTACATTTCCCGATTCAATGTGCTGCAGCTGCACAGTTATCACTTACATAACAATGTGACTTTAGATTATGACATTTCAAATGATAAAAATCAGTGTTGTAGTACTCTAGTCCAGGACTCGGACGTGACTCGGACCCGACCAGTGGGGACTCGGAGTCGACCAATAGTGACTTCGAAAATCTCTCTTTGTTGAAGAATTTAACATACTAGCTACAACAGCAAATGTTAGAGCTAAATGATCTAGATATCCCTACAATGTGCAACAATGTAACAGCATTTAGTATATAAAATAAATGGTTAGATGGCAGCTTAGCACTGCAAGCGACTTGTGACTCAACTCATGACTATAAAGGACTCAACTCGAACACTAGGGACTTGGGACATACTTGGACTTAATGTGGTTTCAGGGGTAGAAATGTGCTTGATGTTTTAGTACATATGTTGGGTGGCTACCAAGCAGAAATGCAACCCACGCTGATATTGGCACAATTATTATTTGTCATACCACCTCTAATCTTTCTAATTCAGGTGCATTGAAAACATTTTTTTCTCAATGTTTGGATTTTTTGTCTTTTCCTCTTCAATCTGTTCTTTTTACTCTGCTTCATCCTCTCCTCCTCCCCCTCCTCCCTGTCCTATTATACACTAATTCTTCCCAGAACCCCTACCTTGTGTGTTTTCCGACCTGCGTCGTCGTGAACGAGAGACCAAAAGGTGCAAAAGAGCGGGATTTTGGTACCACTCCTCTCAGTAAGGGGTTGTGGCAAAGCCAATCATGAACTGCTTTGGCTCTCCCCCAGGCGAGGACATTCCCCCCCCACGTTCCAGACGCTCCTCAAACAACATGGCCGCCAACTCAGCAACGCCCCCCTCTGACAGGCGTTTCCTCATCTTCTTCGACTTTGACGAGACCATTGTGGATGAAAGCAGTGATGACGTGGTGGTGCAGGCGGCCCCAGGCCAGAACCTCCCCACCTGGCTGAAGGACACCTACCGGCCAGGCCACTACAACGAGTACATGCAGCGCGTGCTGGCCTACATGGCAGAGAAGGGCGTGAACGAGAGCGCCATCCGCTCCGTCATCGAGAAGATCCCCGCCTCTCCCGGCATGCTGGCCCTGTTCCAGTTCCTCCGCCACTGCCCCCCGCAGGACTTTGAGGTGGTGCTGGTGTCTGATGCCAACACCTTCTTCATCGAGTCCTGGCTCCGCCGCGTTGGGGCCCGCCAGCTCTTCGTCAAGATCTTCACCAACCCTGCCACCTTCGACAAGGATGGCCGGCTGGTGCTGCGCCCCTTCCACTCCCACAGCTGCCTGCGCTGCCCAGAGAACATGTGCAAGCAGGTGATCTTGAGGGACTATGTGATGCGACGGACGCAGGAGCGCGGGCGGCCGTTCCAGAGGGTATTCTACGTGGGCGATGGGGCCAACGACTTCTGCCCATCTCTGATCCTGGGCCCCAGAGACACTGCGTTCGCCCGGCGGGACTACCCCATGCACCGGCTGATCACTGAGATCCACGAGGCCAGGCCGGGGGAGTTCAAGGCTGTCACTGTGCCCTGGGCCAGTGGGGATGATGTGGTGGAGCGACTCAGGAAGCACGCAGAGGAGAAATGATGAAGCTAGGGGGCGGGGGGGGCGCGGGGGTAAACCGCCTGCTCACACACACACAAATATTCAGAGACACACACACACACACACACACTCGTACACAAATGGCAAATCAAATACCCACAAAACCACATACTGACACACATCAATGAAAAAACACTCTCCGCTCAAGAATAGAGCATGCCAATTGAACAGTCCTTTGATATATTGCCTGCGACAGACAGTGTCACCCTTCCAGTCAGTCCATCTGTCTTACTCTGACTCAGCCATAGAGCTAGAAATACTGTAGTCTTTCAGCCCACCTCCTCTCACACTGGGCTAAAGGTCAATCAGAGACACCAACCCAATAACAGAATCAACTCTGTTAGTCATTACAGAGACCTATGCCTTGGTTGATACCCTACCAATCAGGCCAGTATTTTGTCAGTCAAGCTTTTAAAGGGATTGATCCTCTTACTCTTGATTTGAGAAGGAAGAGGAACAAACATAAATCATTGCCTGAATTGGGCGTTCTGCAGTGATGCATGTAGGACTGATAAATTACCTGTATTCCTTTGTTGACACTGAGCTTAGTTGGTTTATTAACAATCAAACTTGGTCAGTAGCGCAGCAGATCCTATTAATTAGTGGCCCGTACTCTGACTATAGCCCTCTCCAGTCCACCCAATGGCATTGTCGATGCTAAATGAATGGGTGGCTATTCCAGTGTAATTCTTAAATCTTATATTTTCAATAATAAATGGTGTTGTTTACGTGTTCTTTGTGAAATAGAGAATTGATGGCTGATCTGGGAAAAAATGAATGTGACAACATCGCCATCTACTGGCAGATCTACAGATTGCAACTGGGGACCAGTTTTAACGTTTTGGGAAATAAATTGAAATGGAACTAAAAATGTCCTGTACCATATGACATAGCTATATAACTAAATATTGTGTCATTTTAAAACATATGTATGTATTATTATTTATGTATGTCTGTTTTTAATATGTACCATGTACTTGTACCAACATGTTCCACTACCAGCAGGAAAATAAAGCCATGAACTAAACTTGAGTCTGTACTTTAATTATGTCCTATCCTAACACCCTATAATTGCACCCCACTATGTTTCTCTCTACACATACGTTCCACTGGAAACAGTGTTTCTTGAGTAAGGCAGCAGCACAATAGACTTGAACACCATTTAGATAATTTCCCACCACAATGCCACACCCCTTCCTCTCTTCACCATAACACCAAAGAGATTATGAATTTATTCTGTGCAATCACTGATAAGATGCATACTTTGTTTCGACATATTACAAGGCCTACTGAATTACAGAGGAGTAGCCTAACTAACCACGTTTCCATCCAACCATTTCATGTGGATTAATTACCTGATGTATGAAAAAAGTCACCACCGGGCTGATGGAAACATGAAATGCCGGTACAATTTTTAAAATGCAGACAGACCGACATGGTGGGATCATTCTGTGTCGGTAAAATTAATTATGCGAGAAATGGCGGTGGAAATGCCTTTATGTGCAAATATTGATATAATAACCATTATATCTAAGTAAACTTGGAGTCACGCGTTTATACACTGCTCAAAAAAATAAAGGGAACACTTAAACAACACAATGTAACTCCAAGTCAATCACACTTCTGTGAAATCAAACTGTCCACTTAGGAAGCACCACTGATTGACAATAAATTTCACATGCTGTTGTGCAAATGGAATAGACAACAGGTGGAAATTATAGGCAATTAGCAAGACACCCCCAATAAAGGACTGGTTTTGCAGTTGGTGACCACAGACCACTTCTCAGTTCCTATGCTTCCTGGCTGATGTTTTGGTCACTTTTGAATACTGGCGGTGCTTTCACTCTAGTGGTAGCATGAGACGGAGTCTACAACCCACACAAGTGACTCAGATAGTGCAGCTCATCCAGGATGGCACATCAATGCGAGCTGTGGCAAGAAGGTTTGCTGTGTCTGTCAGCGTAGTGTCCAGAGCATGGAGGCGCTACCAGGAGACAGGCCAGTACATCAGGAGACGTGGAGGAGGCCGTAGGAGGGCAACAACCCAGCAGTAGGACTGCTACCTCCGCCTTTGTGCAAGGAGGAGCAGGAGGAGCACTGCCAGAGCCCTGCAAAATGACCTCCAGCAGGCCGCAAATGTGCATGTGTCTGCTCAAACGGTCAGAAACAGACTCCATGAGGGTGGTATGAGGGCCCGACGTCCACAGGTGGGGGTGGTGCTTACAGCCCAACACCGTGCAGGACGTTTGGCATTTGCCAGAGAACACCAAGATTGGCAAATTCGCCACTGGCGCCCTGTGCTCTTCACAGATGAAAGCAGGTTCACACTGAGCACGTGACAGACATGACAGAGTCTGGAGACGCCGTGGAGAACGTTCTGCTGCCTGCAACATCCTCCAGCATGACCGGTTTGGCCGTGGGTCAGTCATGGTGTGGGGTGGCATTTCTTTGGGGGGCCGCACAGCCCTCCATGTGCTCGCCAGAGGTAGCCTGACTGCCATTAGGTACCGAGATGAGATCCTCAGACCCCTTGTGAGACCATATGCTGGTGCGGTTGGCCCTGGGTTCCTCCTAATGCAAGACAATGCTAGACCTCATGTGGCTGGAGTGTGTCAGCAGTTCCTGCAAGAGGAAGGCATTGATGCTATGGACTGGCCCGCCCGTTCCCCAGACCTGAATCCAATTGAGCACATCTGGGACATCATGTCTCGCTCCATCCACCAACGTTGCACCACAGACTGTCTAGGAGTTGGCGGATGCTTTAGTCCAGGTCTGGGAGGAGATCCCTCAGGAGACCATCCGCCACCTCATCAGGAGCATGCCCAGGCGTTGTAGGGAGGTCATTCAGGCACGTGGAGGCCACACACACTACTGAGCCTCATTTTGACTTGTTTTAAGGACATTACATCAAAGTTGGATCAGCCTGTAGTGTGGTTTTCCACTTTAATTTTGAGGGTGACTCCAAATCCAGACCTCCATGGGTTGATAAATTTGATTTCCATTGATAATTTGTGTGTGATTTTGTTGTCAGCACATTCAACTATGTAGAGAAAAAAGTATTTAATAAGATTATTTCATTCATTCAGATCTAGGATGTGTTATTTTAGTGTTCCCTTTTATTTTTTTGAGCAGTGTATATTGTGCGGTCCTCCCACTACAACTCGGGAAAGCATGCAGTTTATTAGGCTACAGATTAAATAAATTATGATTAATTTCACAGGGTGGTGAACGTGCAAGGTCCTTTCCAATAGATATCAAGGGTCTTATTCTTGTGACATGATGTTCGATGCTGGGCTGCCGTTGGACAAATACAAATAATATCCCTCTCATAATAATAATCTCATTAAGTAGGTATCCAACCACACTGTATCTGTTAGCTGTTGGCAAGTGTGCATGTGCCAAGACCAGAGTGAGCACATTTGCTATATAACGCAACCGTTTTTGTGACAAAAATCATCAGTAGAGATGAAAATGCGATGGAAACCCATTTCACTTGTATTTTTCATTCGGTACATGTGAATTTAATGGCAAAAGTTATTTTTATGTGCACTATGTCATCACGCACAGCATTTTTTCCGCAAAAAGTCAGTTTGATGGAAACACAGAAACACATCTCTGGTGGGAAAATGCTCATATTGTTTTATGCAGATTTTAAAATATTTGCATGAAAATCTGTCTCAAATTGGATGGAAACCTAGCTACTGATAAAATATGTTTTACAGTGTTAGTTTCATCAGCTGTTATACAGTATGATACAAAACACAGGAAAAACTGAATTTTTTGTTCACTGGGCCTTTAAAACATAACATTTAAGTCATTTAGCAGACACTCTTATCCAGAGCGACTTATAGTTAGTGAATGCATACATTTTTTTATACTGGCCCCCCGTGGGAATCGAACCCACAACCCTGGCGTTGCAAACGCCATGCTCTACATCCCTGCCGGCCATTCCCTCCCCTACCCTGGACGACGCTGGGCCAATTGCGCCGCCCCATGGGTCTCCCGGTCGCGGCCGGCTACGACAGAGCCTGGATTCGAACCAGGATCTCTAGTGGCACAGCGACCGTGGCTGCGATGCAGTGCCTTAGACAACTGCGCCACTTGGGATATAAGCCTACAAATCCATCTAACACATGCATTGGCTTTCAGTACAGAAATATGGATCCTGGGTAATTGTAATTGCATCTTTTTTGGCATTGTATTCATGTAAGGAATATGTGGCAAGAAATCAGTGGATTAATAATTGAACATATTTATGAAGATTTTACACTATTATGGAGAGATGTATTGCTTTGATTCTTTACCTATGATAGAAATAAGTAGAACATTTGTATGTAATTAATGTAATTATTATTTTGGCCATATTTTTTTATTTCACCTTTATTTAACCAGGTAAGCCAGTTGAGAACAGGTTCTCATTTACAACTGCGACCTGGCCAAGATAAAGCAAAGCAGTGCAATAAAAACAACACAGAGTTACATATGGGGTCAAAAAACATAGTCAAAAATACAACAGAAAATATATATACAGTGTGTGCAAATGTAGCAAGTTATGGAGGTAAGGCAATAAATAGGCTATAGTGCAAAATAATTACAATAGTATTAACACTGGAATGCTAGATGTGCAAGAGATTATGTGCAAATAGAGATACTGGGGTGCAAAAGAGCAAAATAAATAACAATATAGGGATGAGGTAGTTGGGTGGGCTAATTTCAGATGGGCTATGTACAGGTGCAGTGATCGATAAGGTGCTCTGACAACTGATGCTTATTCACAAATGTAAATTTACAAACAAAACACGACATTTTCTTACCTTACAAAAATAAATTGAACTATATTTTAAGACAATTAAATACTCTACCAACAAAAAAGCTGTTAGAATTATGAATGTGTGTATGTCCCTTAAGGTCTTTGCGTAATGTGATATTGTACCCCCTAGCCCAACTGTCCTTTGTATAATATATATATATATATACAGTGAGGGAAAAAAGTATTTGATCCCCTGCTGATTTGGTACGTTTGCCCACTGTCAAAGTCATGATCAGTCTATCATTTTAATGGTAGGATTATTTGAACAGTGAGAGACAGAATAACAACAACAAAATCCAGAAAAACGCATGTCAAAAATGTTATAAATTGATTTACATTTTAATGAGGGAAATAAGTATTTGACCCCTCTGCAAAACATGACTTAGTACTTGATGGCAAAACCCTTGGTGGCAATCACAGAGGTCAGACGTTTCTTGTGGTTGGCCACCAGGTTTGCACACATCTCAGGAGGGATTTTGTCCCACTCCTCTTTGCAGATCTTCTCCAAGTCATTACGGTTTCGAGGCTGACGTTAAGCAACTCGAACCTTCAGCTCCCTCCACAGATTTTCTATGGGATTAAGGTCTGGAGACTGGCTAGGCCACTCCAGGACCTTAATGTGCTTCTTCTTGAGCCACTCCTTTGTTGCCTTGGCCGTGTGTTTTGGGTCATTGTCATGCTGGAATACCCATGCACGACCCATTTTCAATGCCCTGGCTGAGGGAAGGAGGTTCTCACCCAAGATTTGACGGTACATGGCCCTGTCCATCGTCCCTTTGATGAGGTGAAGTTGTCCTGTCCCCTTAGCAGAAAAACACCCCCAAAGCACAATGTTTCCACCTCCATGTTTGACGGTGGGGATGGTGTTCTTGGGGTCATAGCCAGCATTCCTCCTCCTCCAAACACGGCGAGTTGAGTTGATGCCAAAGAGATCGATTTTGGTCTCATCTGACCACAACACTTTCACCCAGTTCTCCTCTGAATCATTCAGATGTTCATTGGCAAACTTCAGACGGGCCTGTATATGTGCTTTCTTGAGCAGGGAGACCTTGCGGGCGCTGCAGGATTTCAGTCCTTCACGACGTAGTGTGTTACCAATTTTTTTCTTGGTGACTATGGTCCCAGCTACCTTGAGATCATTGACAAGATCCTCCCGTGTAGTTCTGGGCTGATTCCTCACCATTCTCATGATCATTGCAACTCCACGAGGTGAGATATTGCATGGAGCCCCAGGCCGAGGGAGATTGACAGTTATTTTGTGTTTCTTCCATTTGCAAATAATCACACCAACTGTTGTCACCTTCTCACCAAGCTGCTTGGCGATGGTCTTGTAGCCCATTCCAGCCTTGTGTAGGTCTACAATCTTGTTCTTGACATCCTTGGAGATGAAAAATAAAATATATGTAATTAACTAATAAAACGATTTCAAAAAAGAAATTATAATTTCAAAAATAAGAGATAAATAAATTGAGAGAAAAAAAGATCCGCTTGTTGCTTATGTAAAATATGCGCCTGCACAAAAAAATATCGCCTAGACTAGAAACTTCGCGCGCATTAACATTTTCTTCCAAATATATTAGCAAATAAAATATTTGTGGACTGTAAATATTACATTATTTGCTAAAATAAATAACCATCGATACATTGGTTTTATATATATATTTTTAATGCATTTGTACTTTAACGAAAATATACAATCAGGCAATATGAAGATAGTCTACATTTGCGAGTCACCTACGCTCGACGTGCGTTTGAATTGAGGGGTCCTACATGTGCATGGGTTGGAAACAGGAGAGAAAAACATTGTGAATAGTTAAAGTAACTAGGAAAATAGCGATACAAATTTGAAACTACCGCTCATTTTGCACATAAAGGTAAGTGTGCTGACATACTCTCCAAAACAAGCTAGCTACTTTATGGTAGAAAAACGAAACATCAACCACAACGCAGCCTGGACGTTGGATGTCATTCATTTAGCCGCTAACTAGCTAGCTAAGAGATTACTGTAACTATTAGCTATCTGTTTATGAAGTTGCACATGTTCGGCCTTTTCAAAGCGAAGCATTGTTTTTGAGGTGTGAGTTTGATGGGTTTATTTTTCATTATTATCTCAATTTACCTGCCAATGCGTGCAGTATCTAGCTAACATTAACGTGCAGTTCCTGTGTGTATGTACCTGAAACGTTGTACATAAACATCTGAATCAATAACACAGCTAACTAATTGCAGAATTGGAGTAGACAACATTCATTGGTTTTTAGAAGGTACTCTTTGCAGAAAGCTAAATCATGTGCGGGTGGGTGATGCAATTAAAATGCTAATCCATTATAGTTTCCCCTTACTCAGTCCCTTTCACAATGGAGACGGATCTGTATGACGAGTTTGGGAACTACATTGGTCCAGAACTAGACTCTGACGAGGATGATGATCTGGAGGCAGACAACAGAGATGTGGATGAGGTTTGTTTACTGAAATCAACAGACCGCATAGACATTAATGCACATTACAACACAGCCTAACCAAAATGAAGTAGGGGTGTTTATAATGTCTGGTCAATTCATGACATGCTTGTGTCCCTCTCTGCTCTGTGAAGGCTGATGAGGAGGATGATGATGATGAGCCGGCTGATGCTGATGAAGATGTCCCAGGGATGGAGGTAGTTCTGCACGAGGATAAGAAATACTATCCTACAGCAGAGGAAGTGTATGGGCCGGAGGTGGAAACTTTAGTCCAGGAAGAGGACGCACAGCCCCTCACAGGTCAGACACTACACATACACACAGTTTCAATAATACACACTCAAGCACATGGATGCATTCATTCAGAAATGGTAGTATTAAACTGATTCCCATTTTCTCTCCATCCCAATCAGAACCCATCATCAAGCCTGTAAGGAACAAGCAGTTCACTCTGATGGAACAGGAGCTGCCTTCCACTGTTTATGACATGGAGTACGTTCACCAGTTTCACTGTTGTAAACTAGACCTGCGTCTGTCTGTCTCTCTGTCTATTCTCACAAATGGTTGATGTTTAACCTTTCCTCCTTTGTGCAGGTTCCTGGCTGACCTGATGGACAGTCCAGAGCTGATCCGTAACGTCACTCTGTGTGGCCACCTGCATCACGGCAAGGTCAAACACTCAGCATTTGACCTGCTTTAGTAACAGACCAGGCTAGATCATAGCTGTTAGTAGCTAGACTATTTGCCTTATTGTGATTTAATGGATTTGTTTCTTGTCTGCAGACATGTTTCGTGGACTGCCTGATTGAACAGACACACCCAGAGATCAGGAAGAGAGACGACATGGATGTGAGTTTACTCTCCAGCTAGACTACACTGCCCCTAACTTGCTGCTCACCTTTCATCCTAATTTGGAGAAATCCTCTAACCAGTTGTAATCTGAAATACTCTTGTGTATACTGTAAATGAGCCATTCATTCACTGTGTTTTTCTTTGGTGCTTCAGCTCCGTTACACAGATATCCTCTTCACTGAGCAGGAGGTAAGTTGTTGTTATTGTATTCAGAGCTATGACAAGTTGATGCAGAATTGTGTATCTCCCATATAAGTGCATTGTGTTGACTCCTATGGGGTGCCTCCACAGAGAGGGGTTGGTATCAAGAGCACCCCCGTCACAATGGTACTTCCAGACTCCAGAGGCAAATCCTTCCTCTTCAACATCATGGACACACCAGGTATGCAGGAAATGTAGGGGAGATTAAAAGAGTAATCAAGGGTGGTTGATTTATATAATTTACCGCCTCGCTGTGTGATGTTAGGTTGGCTGCTTTAGAAAGGCAGAGCGGAACCTCATACCCTTTGTCATCCCTGCAGGCCACGTGAACTTTTCGGATGAGGTGACAGCAGGCATCCGACTCTCCGACGGCATCGTACTTTTCATCGACGCAGCAGAAGGAGTGAGTCCACTTACTTTTAATACTTTTTTTATTTTTAGCTCAAATCCCCATTCACCTCTGCATCTTGTGTCGCACTTCTATTATCATACTTTGCTTCAGTGTTTGGCCTAAAGACTCAGGCTTTTGTGTTTCCACCTCTGAGGCTTGGCCCCAAAAAGTAAAATGTACCATTCCTCCCCTAACCCAGGCCTCTGCCCCGCTGTGTGTCTTTAGGTGATGTTGAACACAGAACGTCTGATCAAGCACGCAGTCCAGGAGCGTCTGGCCATCACCATCTGCATCAACAAGGTGGACCGCCTCATCGTGGAGCTCAAGCTGCCCCCTACAGACGCCTACTACAAACTGCGCCACATAGTGGACGAGGTCAACGCCATGCTCAGGTACTGACGTGGGGAGAGCCTGATAACCATGGCTAGGGGCAAACACTGAGGGGTGTGGAGGAAAGGAAATATCGGAATAATTTCAGATGAGATTACTACGTGTAGCAAGCAGAGCACTGAGCATTTGTAAAGAAGATTCCATTGCAGAATGAAACCATGAATGTGAAAACAAAACTTCTAGCATTGAGAGTAGCCTGTTGTAGTGTCCAGTGTGTGTCATTGACCGTGGCTCCTCTCTCCCCTTTCCCTCAGCACCTACTCTACAGATGAGAACCTGGTGGTGTCTCCTCTCCTGGGGAACGTGTGTTTCGCCAGCTCTCAGTACTGTGTCTGCTTCACCCTGGGCTCCTTCGCCAAGATCTACTCCGACACCTATGGTGAGACGACCCCTCCCCCCAGAAAACAAGCACAGTTCCACACACTGGTCACTTTCTCCCACACCTCTTGATATGTCTAACTGTAAACACATTTCTGACTTGACTAGACCTGGTAGGTTCTCGTTTTAACCCTGCGAATAACTGTTACAAATTACACTGTTAACCCTTCTCTCTGGTGTTGCAGGTGACATCAACTACACAGAGTTTGCCAAGAGGCTGTGGGGAGACATTTACTTCAACCCCAAAACGTAAGTGGCTTTCATTTAGGAGCATTTAGACTTCTCATTTAGGAACATTTAGACTTTTCATTTAGGGTCATTTAGAGTTTTTGTCTGTAATGAAGAAAGAACCCTGTTTTGCCTTCTTTCCTCAGGCGCAAATTCACTAAGAAAGCACCCACTAGTAACTCCCAGCGTAGCTTTGTGGAGTTTGTGCTGGAGCCTCTGTACAAGATCCTATCCCAGGTAAGACCACTTTAACCAATCATCTCCTAGAAAACAAGTCTTATACGCTACATGCACAGATTAGCACTTTTGTGTAGACATGTCTGTTCCCTCAAACACAGTATCCCTGAGTCCAAAAAAGGAAAAGGTGATTGCATCTCCCATAAAAGACCGCAACACTTTTTTTTCAGTTCACGGTGCTCTTATTTAAAAGCTGACGCATTGCGACCTCGATCGGTCTTTGTCAGAAAAGGGAAGCTTTGAGAAAGGCCGATCGAGATCGAAACACGTCAGCTTTTGAAATAAATAGGCGCACCATTAACTAAAAAGTGTTGTTGCGGCCTTTTATGGGATATGCCATCACATTTTCTTGTTTGGACTACATGACTTTACCCAGAAGACCACCCTATTCCATAAGTAGCGCTAGCACATCTCGTCATTACACTACACCTATGACTTATGCCCTCTCTCTCTCTCTCCCTCCCTTCTCTCTCTCTCCCAGGTGGTGGGTGATTGTGACACGTCTCTGCCTCGGGTGCTGGATGAGCTGGGGATCCACCTGGTCAAAGAGGAGCTGAAGCTCAACATCAGACCTCTACTCAGGCTGGTCTGTAAACGCTTCTTTGGCGAGTTCACCGGTACGTATGCCACCCCCGTTTCCTCTCTAACCTCTACTGCCTCCTCATATACCGCTCAATAACTATATCTCATGTTTAATCTTATTCACAGAGGTAATTTACAGTTGAGACATGTTTATCTTCTGCCTAATTCTATTGTATACGTTCTCATTATAGGCTCTTACAGTGAGTCATCGTGTATGCAAACGTACAGTATGTGGTTAAGCTATTACCTCTCTGGCCAGTGTATCTGCATATAGTGATAGGTCCATTTGCTGTCATCTAGTGGACATTGTGCTCAATTGCCCTCAGCTATGTTTAGACTGTTGTTCATGTTTTGCTGGTTTCTAGTGTACTATGGAATATATTGCTTTCTTATTTTTGACACTTTTCCCTGTCATATTTAAAGGTTAGAACTACCTTTCTAAGTATTCTGATACTTCTAATTTGGAGTTGTATTTGTATGATAACATAGTTACAGTATTTCACTTTTTAATGTCTATAGTATTGCTTACTAGGTGTGTCCAATCAACTTTGTAACCACTCCCTCTTCAAATTAGGGCTAATTGGAAAAACTGTTCAAAAGAGGACATTGTATTATTTCTTTGTACTCCCTGACGAAGGCCTTGCAGCCGAAACGCGTCGGATTTAAAAATAAATCTTGTTTCCATTAAACATGCCATAGTAATAAAGGCATTTTAATTAATTATATGAAGAGTGCCTTGGTCCTCCTTTCTTTTTGATGACCAATTCACCCCTTTGACCAAAGAGCACCTTCTGTCTACCAACATTTACTATTGTGTACCTTAGTAGCGCTTCCCTTCCTCCTCTTTCTACTAGTAGCTGCATACAGCCTTGGATAATCAGTGGTGTAATTGCGCACAATGTTATGTTTCCTGCAGGCTTTGTGGACATGTGCGTGCAGCACATCCCCTCACCACAGGGGGGCGCCAAGAACAAGATAGAGCACAGCTACACTGGAGGACTGGACTCAGACCTGGGGGAGGCCATGGCAGAATGCGACCCTGATGTGAGTGTGACAGAGTGGGAAACACAAGCCCTGGGGATGTGGGCTGGGGGTGAGAAGAGGCTAGAAGAAGACGGATGGTAGTTGGTTTCTAATAGGTGGAATCTGTTTCCAGTGTTAATCAATAGCCTCATTGCAACTGGAACCGCAATTAAGCAAGCGGGTGATTGGAATTGACTGGGAGTGAAGTGAGTTATTTAAAAAAAACAATAGATGGAAGAAGCCAGGACAATGAAGGGCATTGATCACAAACATTCCAAATGCCCTTTAGAGATCCTCTAGCCAATAATGAAGTGAGAGGCTTGAGATGTAACAAATAGTTGCTTTTGAATTGTCACACTGCTCTGTTAGATAAACTTAGTTATTAACCTTTTCTATTTCCTTTTACCCTCTTTCCTCTCTCCCTATATCCTTCCTTTATTGCTCGTTCTCTTTCCCCTCTTCTCTCCTCCTCCCATCAGGGTCCTCTGATGTGCCACACCACTAAGATGTACAGTACTGAGGACGGGGTGCAGTTCCATGCGTTTGGCCGAGTGCTGAGCGGTACCATCCAGGCGGGCCAGCCAGTCAAGGTGCTGGGAGAGAACTACACTCTGGAGGACGAGGAGGACTCACAGGTCTGCACGGTGGGACGCCTCTGGATCAACGTCGCCAGGTAATGGGTATCATTGTTAATATGCCACCTCGTGGACACATCATTTGGCCTGCGTCCCAAATGCCACTCTATTTCGTACATGGTGCATTAATTTGGACCAGAGCTTTATGGGCCCTGGTCAAAAGTAACGCACTATATAGGCAATAGGGTGCCATTTGGGGTGAAGCCTGAATGTTCATTATAACAAGTTGTCGGTTATGTATTCATTAGTCAAACACCCCTATTGGGTTTCTTCTCTAGTTTCTGGTCCTCAATATTATTATTATAATAATTTGGTGGGTGCTTATATTTGTCCTATTTCACACATGTACAAGTGTGTATTATACACGTGTGAATTGGAAATGTGTTTTTTGCTTATCCCAACTCCCCCTGAGACGTCAATATATGACGTCTCTAAGTGTTCATTATGAGAAGTTGTCGGTCCTTTACACCAACAGTTCTAGCTCCAACCCCTTCATGTTCTAAACCACAGGTACCAGATAGAGGTGAACCGTGTGCCTGCTGGTAACTGGGTTCTCATTGAGGGCTGTGACCAGCCCATCGTCAAGACAGCCACCATCACCGAGCCCAGAGGGAACGAGGAAGCCCAGATCTTCCGGCCGCTCAAGTTCAACACGGCGTCTGTCATCAAGATCGCTGTGGAGCCAGTCAACCCGTCAGAGCTGCCCAAGATGTTGGACGGACTGAGGAAGGTCAACAAGAGCTACCCCTCCCTCACCACCAAGGTGGAGGAGTCAGGCGAACATGTTATCTTGGGTACTGGGGAACTCTACCTGGACTGTGTCATGCACGACCTGCGGAAGATGTACTCTGAGATCGACATCAAGGTCAGTTCTCACTCTCTCACATGTCCCTTCACCCAATTGGAACAAACTCATCTTCCTGTATTATAATTGTAACATCTTGAACAAAATACCCTTTGTCTAGTGTTATTCCTTGATTAGTTTTTTCAGTACTGAGTCTCCCTTTCCTCTTTCTCCCAGGTGGCTGACCCCGTGGTGACTTTCTGTGAGACAGTAGTGGAGACATCGTCTCTCAAGTGCTTTGCCGAGACGCCAAACAAGAAGTAAACGTCCACCATTATCTCCCATGGGTCACCATTGAACTAGCCTACAGTACACTAAACGACTAGTGTGTGAATCCCAAATAGCACCCTATTTCCTTTTATAGTGCACTACTTTTGACCAGTGGCCAGAGGGTTTTGACCAGCCCTCATAAGGCTCTGGCCAGAAGTAGTGCACTATATAGGGAATAGGGTACCATATGGGATGCATTCTGTTTCATGTTGAGGTGTGATATTAGCGTGATGTGTCTAGACCAGCTGGATGGGAGACGGTGCTGTGTCTGTTTTGACTGGCGGTTGTGTGTTTTGATTGACAGGAATAAGATCACCATGATTGCCGAGCCTCTGGAGAAGGGCCTGGCTGAGGACATAGAGAATGAGGTGGTGCAGATCACATGGAACAGGTACGGGACACACACCTGCACACCTCCTATTCATACAAAGAGTTCACCTGCTGTATCCTTCTAGCTGTCCACATATCAGTGTCTCAACCCAAACAGACACCAGCCATCACAGAACACCTGTCTTGACCATACCTTGAGGCCTATCCTCCTATCCACAGCTGTAGCCCTGTGTGTGTGTGTGTGTGTTTTGGAAGTGGATAGTGTCAGGCCCGCTGTATGCTGCTCATCTGTGAACCCATCTGGGCCTGGCATTGCCAACGTGAGCCACAGTGCCAAGGCAGTGACACACTTTAACTTGACAACCCATTAAACAAACTCTGTCCCCTCTGTTCCTCTTCCTGTCACCCCCCCCTCATCCCCACGGACACCACTCACTAATCCTTCCTGTTGTTTAATCTCTGGTTCCAGGAAGAAGCTAGGAGAGTTTTTCCAGACCAAGTATGACTGGGATCTGCTGGCTGCCAGGTCTATCTGGGCTTTTGGGCCCGATACCACCGGGCCTAACATCCTGGTAGATGACACCCTGCCTTCTGAGGTGAGACCAGGGCTCTGGGGTCAGGCTGGGTTGGGATGTGGAGAGTTGGGTAGGGATGGGCTAGGGGAGATGGGGTGTGGATGGCTGGTGGTCTTTGGGTCAGGCTGGGGTAGGTTGGCCAGGCCAGGCTCTGAGGTGAGGCTCTGGGGTCAGACTGGGCTGCTTTGTGGGTCAGCCTGCCTGTCTAGGCCTAACTGTAAACGGACTGTCAGTGCGTGTTGGAGTGATTTCTGGACGAGTGTTCTGGACGAGTGTTCTGGACGAGTGTTGGCCCTCTGACACCGGCGTGATCATGGTGACATTGACCCATTGAATGGCACGGACAGCAGTGCCCGGTCATTGGGCGCAACAACCTTTGTCTTGTGTTAGTGTTATGCCACCTGGAAGTCAAGAAAATGTATGCTCAATGAGAACAATCAATCTCTCCATATTGATCTTTGATTGTTATGACACTGAATCACACTGTAGGGTGTAATGAAGGCAATTTTGTGTCCATTTATATACAGACGTGTGTAGCTTTGCATGGGTGATATGTCTCCAGTAAGTTGACGGCGTGTTGTTGTGTGTAGGTGGACAAGGCTCTGCTGGGCTCAGTTAAGGACAGCATCGTCCAGGGCTTCCAGTGGGGCACCAGGGAGGGGCCCCTGTGTGACGAACGTAAGTGTCTTACCACTCTATCTCTCACTCACACACACACACACACACACACACCTAATCACCTAACAGCTATATATCCCCTCCCTAGCTATCAGAAACGTGAAGTTTAAGATTCTGGATGCGGTCATAGCACAGGAGCCTCTACACAGAGGAGGAGGACAGGTCATCCCCACAGCCAGGAGAGTGGTGTACTCTGCCTTCCTCATGGTGAGATCCTCCCGCTCCCTCCTCTCTCTCTACCTCCCTCCCTCTCTCTTTCCTTTCTTCCATCTCTTTCATTAACTCTAGCTCCATCTCTTGTTTCCTATCCTTTTCCTCCTGAGTTTTTCTCCTGAGTTCCATTACCTTGATTAAAGTGCTGGTTTCTTCTGACTTGTTCTTTTTGTTGTATTGACGTGTGATAGTGTCCCTCTTTCAAGGGTTTCTTTTCTCTTTTTTTGGTTCCTTGCATCCCTCCGTCATTGCCCGCCTCTCAGCTTCTCTTCTCTCTGACTTTCTCCACAGTTCTTTCCTCCCCTGACCTCTATCTTCTCTGCCACTGGCTCTCCCTCCTGCCCCCTCCCACTCTCTGGTTCTCCTGATGGCTGTCCCAATTATTGTCCCGCTCCTGTCCCTCCCAGGCCACCCCCAGGTTGATGGAGCCCTATTACTTCGTAGAGGTCCAGGCCCCAGCTGATTGTGTGTCTGCCGTGTACACCGTACTGGCCAGACGGAGGTGAGCCCACAAACCACTAAATAACTATCAGTCTACTCTGTACCATCCCAATTACCCCACCCATAACTTCTTGACTGACATTTTTAAACCTTCACCTGGAAAGTTGAATGTGAAATATTGTGCTGATTGCTCAGATGTGGTGGTTTTTGTTATTTTATTTGTTACAATTCTATCTGCTGTGTTTTGTATTGTGCTACAGAGGTCATGTGACCCAGGACGCCCCCATCCCCGGGTCTCCCCTCTACACCATCAAGGCCTTCATCCCAGCCATCGACTCGTTTGGCTTCGAGACTGACCTGAGAACACACACACAGGGACAGGCTTTCTCCCTGTCCGTCTTCCACCACTGGCAGGTAGGATCGCACGGACAGACACACGTGCGCACACACACACACACACACACACTCACAGACATGTGTGCCCTCTTTCTTTATGCCCACCAGCTGTGTTAACATACACATGCACACACACTCGGACACAATGAGATGACAGAGTCACGAACCTCGTGCTCATGCCTGCCACTCTGAGTAAATTGGTTTTGATGCTGACTAGGAGGGTGTTGAGTCAGCAGCTATTGTGTACACTACAGTTGTCTCTGTCTTTCACCCTGTGTTGTGTGTGTGTCTCTCTCCTTCTCTTTGGCTGTGTCAAGCAAAATTAAATTGCTCCCCTCGCCCTCATTTGCCCCAGCCTGCTTCCAGTCTCTCCTCTTCTGTAAACTGAAACGCAGGCTATTCCTCTCCCTCTCAGTAGCGTGATCATCACTCCCTCCCAGTGTGGTGTGGAGAACCACCGTGTCGTGTGACACCATTTAGCGGCCCTGCTCCATCTGTTGATTGGGCTGCAGATGCTCCATTGATTTTCCTCCCATTCAATCTTTCCCCCCGCAGGCCTGGGGTTTTGTTACGGCACAGTCCTAGGAAGTGGCCCAAATGGCATCCTATTCCCTATATAGGCTAGTGCACTAATATTGACCAGGACCCATAGGGCTAAATAGGGAATAGGGTGCCATTTGGGATTGGAACGCAGCCCCATATGGAGGAAGGAGTGAGGGATTGCAGAGTTGGTCACAAAATAGCCCCTCGCCTGATTTGTGGCCAAGAGATTCAGCCCCTCCCTCCCTCCTTGCTCTCCCTCCAACAGTCATGTGACATGTACCCATGAAAGCGGGATTGAGGTGCCAGTGAAGATGATAGGTTTAAGTAATCATTTTAAAACGCCATTCTACTCAGAACTAGATGTGCTAGCGTTGCAGTGATGAAGAGCGCGTCAGAGACGGAGTGAAGTGAGAAGGCGCTGCCGTGTTAGTTTTGGCTGGCTGTAGGGCACAGACATCCCCCTGACTCGGTAACATGGAGAACGCCGGCTGACTAGTAGAGAATAAATCACGTATTTGAGTGGTGAAAGGTTTAAGGACTGTGGTGGTGACTTTATTATTAGAAGTCTCTGCTCAGGTTTCTGCTTCTGTATGTCTAGATGTCAGTGTGTGTATGATAATGTGAAGCTGTAGACTAGATGTGGAATTTCTCAATCTGACCTTCGTCTTTTTCTTTTCAACCCTCTCGTGACCCCTATTTCTACTCTCCTCTCCTCCTAGATTGTGCCTGGCGACCCCCTGGACAAGAGCATCGTTATCAGGCCGCTGGAGCCCCAGCCTGCCCCTCACCTGGCCAGAGAGTTCATGATCAAGACCCGCCGGCGCAAGGTACGTATGCTGCCCCACCCCCCTCACCATGTCTGTGAGGGAAGGTGTGCTTTATTAAGTATGCACTGTTGCGCAGGGTCAGGCCAATAAGCATCACGACAATGTGACTGACTGTCCCTGGTTTCCATGCAGGGTCTGAGTGAGGATGTGAGCATCAGCAAGTTCTTCGACGACCCTATGTTGTTGGAGCTGGCCAAGCAGGACGTGGTGCTCAACTACCCCATGTGAGGTGTCAGGAGAAGGGGAGACAACGACCCAAGTACTACCCTCCTCCACCAGCACCACAACCAACATCACCACACCACCCTGTATGGCACTCAAAACCCCACTGAGGTGGGTGAACGTTGTCGCAGAGGGAAGCAGGGTCTGCCAGTTTTGTTTCCTGCCTTTATGTTGGTGAGTTATGTAGACTTTGTTAACCAGGTGAGGTCACTTACCATCATCAATGACTTAAGTTCATCAACGAAGCATTGATATGGAACCCAACAGACCCTGCGATCTCCTGTTAAGACTTTGCCCACCCATGCTCTCCTTCTAGGGAGGGACTTTTATTATGATATAATCTACAGTTGTAGGGGTTGGTGTGATGTGGGATAGCAACATCTGACACCTCGTCATCAGCACAATTAATAATACTGCTGAGGTGTTTCCCGTCTCATCAATGTCTTGTTTATTTTTTTACATGTATAAATTCCCAAATGTTTTGTAGATGTAAGATGACTTGAAAGCAGGCTTGATTGTTTTTTTATTATGAAATTGGATGTCTTGCGTCTGGTGTAAGCCTGTTTTGAATAAAAACGAATCTACCTGTGAAATCTGTTTTATTTGGATCCATAACCAACCGAGGTAACTTTCTATTCTTCACTTCCTTCCAGGTGTTTAGTTTGGTTCACATTAAGGGTCCTTTTCTGAAGTTACTGTATATACGTCATAATCTTGATGTGTTATTGCACTGTATGTATATGGGGAAGGAGTCCAGCAGAAGTGGGTGTGTACAGTGCGGAGCGCCATGTTGGAGCACAGGCGTCCGTGTGAGTGATTGGCATGTCTGTTTGGGGTGCTGTGTGGGCTGTGACTGATGGACAGGCCTCTGGATGGGGAGAGGCAGGCACGGAAGATGGCGAGACCAGGGTCACATGCACCACAAGTGTGCTGCCCTGTGATGGAGCGCAAAGCCTCTATCTTTAATTAGTCTTTCTGTGATCCCTCACGTTCTATCTCCTTGTCTCCTCCTCAGCTGTATTGGAGGAGAAGGTCCAAGGTCCATCCCCTAGGTCCTTCTTCAATGGGTTTTTGAGAAGGAGATGAGGAACGATGAATTGAGAAAGAGCCACAGGGAAAGGTAGCATGGTGGGGGAAAGAGGAATTGACCATGGAGAAAGAAGGTAAAACAAATGGACAGACTGATGGTTTTATTCCTAACTGAGCCTCTGCCTTGGTGCCCTGATGATAAATGTTAGAGTAAGTATGACGTCAATGATTCCCAAAGCTTTTCCACTGTGACCTAACTAAAGTCTGAGTTCACAAGGAATTGGCTCAGAGACACAATTTGGCTAAGACATATTTGCGTAATAGCTTAAATATAACTATATGTGCGTTAGGAAGCAGGGCTTGATACAGTACACTTGACTAATAATGGATTATTCCGTTGTGTCTTGATGGCTTGGTGTATGGCTAACACTGTGGCTGTCACACCTAGAGAGCACTCCGACATCTCAGCTGTACACACATCATAATTACTAGAATGGACACGGGGAGACGCATGGTGGGGACAGGACAGGACCGGGAGGGCTAAAAGAGTAGCTTTGACATTTTGACTGAATGTCAATTGTGAGAACTCTGTGGGTGTGGTTTTAATTCGCGGAGACATCGGTACATTGAGATTTGGATATTGTGATCTTATCTTCAGTGTGTATAGAGTCATGGGAAAAAAAAAAAATCCTGCTCCCACACACTGTTGAATGTTCAAGCAGGTTATTAAAAGTCCAAAGCAGCTGTTATCTCTATCAAATCATTTCTGGGTAACATTTAAGTACCTTACTGTGATTGAGTTCAATTAAAATGATCAAAAAGAAACAAATAGCTTCTTACCAAAGTGAAAATTCTCAAGCAAGAATTTTGCTAGGACCGTCTGGGAGTGGTCTGAGCGGGGAGGGGAAAATTGAAAACTAGCTGTTATTGGCAGAGACGTTTGGAGTTCTCTTATTGGTCTATTAACTAATTTACCGCCTGGTGATGTCACCAGGCAGGCCAAAACTCCATCCTACGAAAACAGGTGAAATTATTTTTGGCCATCAAGTAAAACGCTATGTCTGGTGCAAACCCAACACCTCTCATCACTCCGAGAACACCATCCCCACAGTGAAGCATGGTGGTGGCAGCATCATGCTGTGGGGATGTTTTTCATCGGCAGGGACTAGGAAACTGGTCAGAATTGAAGGAATGATGGATGGTGCTAAATACAGGGAAGTTCTTGAGGGAAACCTGTTTCAGTCTTCCAGAGATTTGAGACTGGGACGGAGGTTCACCTTCCAGCAGGACAATGACCCTAAGCATACTGCTAAAGCAACACTTGAGTGGTTTAAGGGGAAACATTTAAATGTCTTGGAATAGTCAAAGCCCAGACCTCCAATTCAATTGAGAATCTGTGGTATGACTTAAAGATTGCTGGTCACCAGCGGAACCTATCCAACTTGAAGGAGCTGGAGCAGTTTTGCCTTGAAGAATGGGCAAAAATCCCAGTGGCTAGATGTGCCAAGCTTATAGAGACATACCCCAAGAGACCTGCAGCTTTCTGCAAAAGGTGGCTCTACAAAGTATTGACTTTAGGGGGGTGAATAGTTAACCATGCTCAAGGTTTCTGTTTAATTGTCTTATTTCTTGTTTGTTTCACAATAAAAAATATTTTTCATCTTCAAAGTGGTAGGCATGGTGTGTAAATCAAATGATGCAAACCCCCCAAAAATAAATTTTAATTCCAGGTTGTAAGGCAACAAAATAGGAAAAATGCCAATGGGGGTGAATACTTTCGCAAGCCACTGTAGATATAAAACACAGGAAAATCACGTTTTTTGACTGCACTGGGCCTTTGAATGCAACGTTTTGAAACGTTTTATGAGTTTTTGTATCTTGTACCTAAAAGTAAACTTGGTACATGTAGACGTCCGATGTCATCAGTGTTGTCACAGTGTCAACAACAGCATTTACAAGAGTCTCAGTTTCTTGCTACAGTGGGGAGAACAAGTATTTGATACACTGCCGATTTTGCAGGTTTTCCTACTTACAAAGCATGTAGAGGTCTGTAATTTTTATCATAGGTACACTTCAATTGTGAGAGACGGAATCTAAAACAAAAATCCCGAAAATCACATTTTATGATTTTTAAGTAATTAATTTGCATTTTATTGCATGACATAAGTATTTGATACATCAGAAAAGCATAACTTAATATTTGGTACAGAAACTTTTGTTTGCAATTACAGAGATCATACGTTTCCTGTAGGTCTTGACCATGTTTGCACACACTGCAGCAGGGATTTTGGCCCACTCCTCCATACAGACCTTCTCCAGATCCTTCAGGTTTCGGGGCTGTCGCTGGGCAATACGGACTTTCAGCTCCCTCCAAAGATGTTCTATTGAGTTCAGGTCTGGAGACTGGCTAGGCCACTCCAGGACCTTGAGATGCTTCTTACGGAGCCACTCCTTAGTTGCCCTGGCTGTGTGTTTCGGGTCGTTGTCATACCGGAAGACCCAGCCACGACCCATCTTCAATGCTCTTACTGAGGGAAGGAGGTTGTTGGCCAAGATCTCACGATACATGGCCCCATCCATCCTCCCCTCAATACGGTGCAGTCGTCCTGTCCCCTTTGCAGAAAAGCATCCCCAAAGAATGATGTTTCCACCTCAATGCTTCACGGTTGGGATGGTGTTCTTGGGGTTGTACTCATCCTTCTTCCTTCTCCAAACACGGCGAGTGGAGTTTAGACCAAAAAGCTATATTTTTGTCTCATCAGACCACATGACCTTCTCTCATTCCTCCTCTGGATCATCCAGATGGTCATTGGCAAACTTCAGACGGGCCTGGACATGCGCTGGCTTGAGCAGGGGGACCTTGCATACGCTGCAGGATTTTAATCCATGACGGCGTAGTGTGTTACTAATGGTTTTCTTTGAGACTGTGGTCCCAGCTCTCTTCAGGTCATTGACCAGGTCCTGCCGTGTAGTTCTGGGCTGATCCCTCACCTTCCTCATGATCATTGATGCCCCACGAGGTGAGATCTTGCATGGAGCCCCAGACCGAGGGTGATTGACCGTCATCTTGAACTTCTTCCATTTTCTAATAATTGTGCCAACAGTTGTTGCCTTCTCACCAAGCTGCTTGCCTATTGTCCTGTAGCCCATCCCAGCCTTGTGCAGGTCTACAATTTTATCCCTGATGTCCTTACACAGCTCTCTGGTCTTGGCCATTGTGGAGAGGTTGGAGTCTGTTTGATTGAGTGTGTGGACAGGTGTCTTTTATACAGGTAACGAGTTCAAACAGGTGCAGTTAATACAGGTAATGAGTGGAGAACAGGAGGGCTTCTTAAAGAAAAACTAACAGGTCTGTGAGAGCCGGAATTCTTACTGGTTGGTAGGTGATCAAATACTTATGTCATGCAATAAAATGCATATTAATTCCTTAAAAATCATACAAGAGATTTCGTCTCTCACAGTTGAAGTGTACCTATGATAAAAATTACAGACCTCTACATGCTTTGTAAGTAGGAAAACCTGCAAAATCGGCAGTGTATCAAATACTTGTTCTCCCCACTGTATATAATCAAGTCCCCACCCCTCCTTTGATGGCGTCTGTTGTGACAGTGTTTGATCAAGTCCCTCTTCCACACTGCTGGTATAAACTGTACAGTGTGTGAATGTGTCTTTTAACCATATGCGGTGGTCCAGTCTCTCTCCCTACCCCGTGCTGGCTAGCGTGAGTTGTGATCGTGCGTGGCCCTGGGCAGCGGGACGGATGGCAGCGGTTCCTGCCGGTCTGAACGCACGTCCCCTGAGCGCTCACTGCAATCTGTGGACTTTGCTGCTAAATATAGATGAGAGATACTAGAGACTCTGCTCTGCTATGGCCTGGCTGAGGGCACCTTCCCCAGCAAGGCCTTCCCTTCCCTCTTCCTCTCTCCTCTCATCCACTCTCATCTGTCTCTTTTCATCCTCCTTTTCATCTGCTCGATCCGTCTTCTTTTCCTCTCCTCTCTCTCGGCCTATCTTCTCCTACACCTCTGGTTCTGTCATGTGCCTCTGCCTCTCTCTCTCTTTCAGTCTCACCTCTCCCTCTCCTCTACATCACAAGCAGTCAGATACATTCCTCTCAAATCCACCCCCCAGCAGAAAACATATTAATGTCTACTGTGATAAGAAATTGAATTATAGATCATATTATTTACATTCGTTTGTCAGTGCTACCAACCACATTACCCGTAGACTGAGCAGACACTGGTGGCTAAATGCTCATTATAAACTGGGTGGTTCGAGCCCTGAATGCTGATTGGCTGACAGCCGTGGTATATCAGACTGTATACCATAGGTATGACCAAACATTTATTTTTACTGCTCTAATTACATTGATAACCCGTTTATAATCGCAATAAGGCACCTTGGGGGTTTGTGGTATATTGGCCATATACCACACCTCCTCGTGCCTTATTGCTTAAATATATTTCTCCCTTTATCAGCAGATGACTAGACAGTGGTAGACAGAAGGTGGCTTGATGACAGAGCTGTATGTATTCCTAGAGGTTATTTCCTAATCCTTTAATGGGGAGGGGGGTTTGTAGCTGCCCTGACCTCCCCTCCATCCTTCCCTTCCTGAATAGTCAGACATGTCCTAGAGACACAGGGGGTTGCCATTGCTGCCTGGCCGGCCGGTCCGTGACAAGTGGTGATCCGGCAAGGTCGGAATTCTGAACAAACAAAGGGAAAGAAAAAAACACATGACTATGTGACTCCCTCACCCCTAGGGCACCTGAAGGACCCAAAACACTGAATCATCCTCTGATGATGAGAGATCACAGGATCTGTGGAGGTCAGGCCACACTGCAGAACACAGTCAGCCAGGCAGGGAGAGTCGGGCTGGGGTTGGCTGCACAGACACATGCCTGCCCGAAAAAGCAAGACAGAGGGGGTGGAGTACATTGGAACCACATTGGAATTAGGCCTCAAACTAAGCTAGCCTTGTTTCAATTTGCCAGATTAACCATGTGTTCCCTGGCTTCACACAAAGGCAGATCAAGACCAGACCCCATCTCTCTCAGTACTGAGCAGTTAGGGAATGGGATGGATGGAGTGGCTATGTTCCTTTCCAGTATGGAGCAGAAATTAGAATGTTAATGTTGTTTCCAGTGAATCAAGAATGGAAGATTTGACTCCATGGGATCATGAAATGGAAGGGACTTTGGAACTTAATTTCCCCCTTGGGACACTGTTGTCTGGGGCCTGGTGGTGGTTGAGACTGACATTTACACTCTGCATTATGGGTCATCAAACTGTGTCACTCTCCATCCAACAGAGTGAAGTAATCAAAGTTGTATTGGGATCCCAACTTTCCCCTCTCCTCTGGCTCTTAGTGTTGAGCAGGCGCAACTGAACAGAACGAACGAGTGTAAACCTGGCATCAGCCTCTTCTCTGGGCGCCCTCACAGGCAGAGCCCAGACCCAACCAATCCTGTCAAGCCTGTCCTGATTTGACAGGCGCTATCACTATGGAGAGAGGATGAGGGACTGCCACTGGTCACAGCGGGAATTCGGTTCCGTTGTCACTCTCCATTTCATTGCCCCGCGGTGATGTCAAGAAGGACCTGCATTGTTCTACGGTTGGAACTTTCCGTGTCTCTTCGCGCGCTTCTCCGTGATGGAAGAAGTAGAAAATGGGGTGTCAGCGCAACAGCTCCTTTAATAAGAAACGTAAGTCTTCAATCAGTCATTTTTAGGGTAAGTACAGTCACTTCGATTTTGAATTGGCATTGAGGTAAAGTGAACATTCTATGGGCTTGTGCGTTAATCGGGAATTAGATAGGGATTCGGTTACTCTAACATAAAATCTAACAGTTAATTTGGTGGAGAAGAAATTGCCTACAGAAGTAGATTATCACAATATTGTTCACCTTATTTTTTTGCACATCTAATTCTGCAGACAGTTCAAGGTTAGGTAACTAACTTTTACACAATTTAATTTGTTACATTTAAATGTTCCCTCCCCCCAGATATAGCTCATATGTTTAAATAGTTGTCTGTTAATGCAAAGGAATTGGCTCCGCAACGTGCGGTGATGTTGTTTATTATGAGTTGTGTCACCAAAATCCAAGATGTGTAACCTGACGGGCACGCGCACTGTCAAAGATGCGCAACATCCCACCTTTCTTTCGCATCACATAGACATCACTGCGCTTCTGACAGAAAATCGAGCTGTCGCTCTCCGGTGTCCATCGTATCTTCAAACAAAACGTGTCAACTCGAAGTCTACCCAGCGACTATGCCATGCCAAATGGTAAACAAACGCTAGCTTGCCATATTAAATACGAGAGGAGAAATCACTGTCGGATTGAGGTGGATTAGACCAGTTGAAATCACTTGCACAAGACATCAACTCTCTGGTTTTCCGTCGATGAAGCGACCCAATAAGGAACAATAAGATATTCGGCACATGTGAGCGATTCATGGCTTTGTTAGACATTTAGAATTGTGGCAAGCCAATTCAGCGACAGACATGAACAAAAGAACGATTGCTCTCAAGAATTTGTCTGAGAAGCTGATGCTACTGTTCCATATGCAAAGAAGCCTTTAGACCCGACAATAATAGGCTACCAAAATGACAAGACTCTTCTGGAATGCGCTCATTGGGATTTTGGCATGCATTTTACGGAAAATAGAACTTCGCTTTAATCGACGTCCTTGTATCATGAGAGAATAATATTTGTCCTAGGAACATGGACAAAGAATGCACAAGCTTTCCCTGATGCGATGAGATACTCTTCAAGTTCTCTTGAGAATTGAAGCCAACCATATCAACACCGACAAAAATTCAAGTTTGGACTGTGTTTAAAGCCAGAACCGACAACCAATTTCACGGGAACACCGTATCTATATTAAAGCATCTTCACAGACTCGCAGAGCGGTAAGAATTTCTATCTTATTCAATAATGATACTGCTCTTTATTTGCCTATTCATTGTCTGCACGAGGCTGTGTTCCGTCGTGCGTATTGGTTAGCCTTGGGTAACTAATGCGCCTTTGCAACAATGGTAAATCGAACGCACATTTTTGCATGGTCTGTCATAATTTGTGATATACAATTTGCATTGCCTGTTTCACCGTTATGTTGCCTACAGGCCTACTGTACATTAGTATCACCAGGAGGGCAACTCTCAGCCGACCACACCGGCATGCACATGTGGTTGGAGGCGCGGATTAGATTGACGCGGCTAAATTGCGCGATTTGAATCTATTTTGTGCTTGCAATCCGTTAATTGTATATATGGTTATTTAAATTAAGTGTATAAATAAGTGAATTCGGTTTTCATGTCAATAAGTGCTTCATTAGCCTATCCTTTGTTACAGAATATTGACAGTTGTCATGTTGGATGATGATTGTTTTTGTTAGTATGCATTCATTTAAATCTATATAGCTTTTAGGAACTAGTGCTTGGGTACTCATAGATTCATTAATGATCATGTGCAGTGCGCTCAATGAATGGGATTAGCAAGCGTTCCTTAGTAACAGTCAATGAGTTGGGGACAATAGGCACTGGAGCGTTACCTACTGTTCATACTGTATAGGATTTACTACTATGCACCTTTGCACAATAAGCCAATACACAAGGGACATTTAGTTGTCAAGACATACAGATCTATTTTTATTAGTATTTTTGGAAAGGTTGTTAGGCTATTCAGAATATCTCATACGAATATGGTAACATTAAAAATGATTCATCTTTATTACATTGTTATGACATTATTATTAAATAACAATTAAATAATAATTATTATTATTATTATGAAAGGAGCAAAAGAGTGAGTCGTAGACAGTGGAAGAAGGTTAGGCCTACATTCCAAAAGCTATACCCTGATTTTCACAAATGGCCCTCATCCCCATAGCCACCTATTCAGTTTCTCTCCATTCTGTGGGTGTTGCGTTATTAACCACCTGATTCTCTAATCCATGCAAGTATTAATTTTGAACAACTTCCCTCTCCCTGGATATATTTAATTTATCTGTAATGGGTTCAGTCAGAGGCATCACTTAGTATGGTGGTTAACCCCAGAAATAGCCTGGGTATTCCATTCTTATGTTATTGTAATGAGTTCCTGTTCCATTATCCTGTATGCACATGAAATATACACTGAACAAAAATATAAACGCAACATGTAAAGTGTTGGTCCCATATTTCATGAGCTGAAATAAAAGATCCCAGAAATGTTCCATATATACAAAAAGCTTATTTCTCTAAAATGTTGTCCAAAGATTTGTTTATAACCCTGTTAGTGAGCCTTTCTCCTCTGTAAGATAATCCATCCACCTGACAGGTGTGGCATATCAAGAAGCTGATTAAACAGCATGATCATTACACAGGTGCACCTTGTGCTGGGGACAATAAAATGCCACTCTAAAATGTGCAATTTTGTCACACATCACATTGCCACAGATGTCTCAAGTTTTGAGGGAGCGTGCAATTGGCATGCTGACACCAGAGCTGTTGGCAGATAATTGAATGTTAATTTCTCTACCATAAGCCGCCTCCAACGTCGTTTTAGAGAATTTGGCTGCATGTCCAACCGGCCTCACAACCACAGACCATGTGTATGGCGTTGTGTGGGCAAGCGGTCTGCTGATGACAACGTTCTGAACAGAGTGCCCCATGGTGACGGTGGGGTTATGGTATGGGCAGGCATAAGCTACGGACAAAAAACACAATTGCATTTTGTCGATGGCAATTTGAATGCACAGACTTGACGAGATCCTGAGGGCCATTGTCGTGCCATTCATCCACTGCCATCACCTCATGTTTCAGCATGAAAATGCACAGCCCTATATTGAAAGGATCTGTACACAATTCCTGGAAGCTGAAAATGTTCCAGTTCTTCCATGGCCTGCATACTCACCAGACATATCACCCATTAAGCATGCTTGGGATGCTCTGGATCGACGTGTACAACAGCATGTTCCAGTTCCCGCCAATATCCAGCCATTGAAGAGGAGTGGGACAACATTCCACAGACCACAATCAACAGCCTGATCAACTATATGCTAAGGAGATGCATCGCGCTGCATGAGGCAAATGGTAGTCACACCAGATACTGACTGGTTTTCTGATCCACGCCCCCACCTTTTTTTTAAGGTACTGTATCTGTGACCAACTGATGCATATCTGTATTCCCAGTCATGTGAAATCCATAGATTAGGGTCTAATTAATTTATTTCAATTGACTGATTTCCTTATATGAACTGTAACTCAGTAAAATCTTTGAAATTATTGCATGTTGCGTTTATATTTAGGTGCATCCGGTTTCTATGTAGTATCTAACACTGACAGACTGGGATTGACTTCAACATGTGTTACAATGACTTTGCACCAAGCTGCAGGAACACAATGTCTGTCTACAAAATGTAGATGCATTTTATATAGCCCAGCACCAACAGAAAAAGCTCTAGTCATGAATTCTACGTATTGGTTTGTATTAAACATGGATGATATGTATTTATTCTGTGTCTCCTCTTTGGTGAGATGACCGTTGAGCCATCCCCTCATTCCCAATACCTTCCTGTCCTCCTCTCTGCTTTTAGATTTACTAGGTGTGTTTTTGCAATTCTCTTAATTTCCACCATGGGAATGTGGTACACATATTTTTTAGGCAGTCTATCTCTGTCCCCCCCAACACCCCCCAGACCAGCCCCCTTAATCCTGAGCTCTCATTTTAGTCCCAGGAGAGTGTGTGGGAGACCCGGCCACTGGAGGGGGGGTCAGCAGGGAGACCAGCCTCCCTGGCCCCAGTGCTGAGAGAAAGATGAGGAGTAGAAACATTAACACCATCCCCTCATCAGTTCATCTTATTATCATGACTGATGTGCTCTTCTCCTATTTTCATTCAAAACACATATATTGGTCTCAGTTGAATCATCTGTTGGGGGAAACCACTGGGCCAGACTTTATACTGTAGAGAATAAAATATAATGGATCAATGAAGGGATCAAATCATGGATTTTAGAGTCTGCTAGGTGATAGAAGATCTCCCCTTGAATAATTGTGTAGATTGTAAAATAAATCATAGCTGTTGTCCAATAGGAGTCTAATCATGGACCTAAAAATGGTCTACGTCTGAATAATGGTGTATGCCGACGGACTGTATATTGCAAAAGATGTCCTGAAAATGTAGTGTGCTCTTTCAGAAAACGATTTTAAATTCACCTTGTTTAAATGTTTAGTCATTTAGCAGACACTCTTATCCAGAGCGACTTACAGTTAGTGAGTGCAGACATTTTCATACTGGCCCCCTGTGGGAATCAAACCCACAACCCTTGCGTTGCAAGCACCATGCTCTACCAACTGAGCTACACGGGGCAATAGTGTGAATGTCACTGTAGAGGGTTCCTCACTCTCCGTACAATTTTCTAGCTGCATGTCACAAGAGCTGAAATGCCTAGGCATTATGTGTATATCCAGTTTAGCAGACGTAAACACACCTCAGATTTAACCCTGGTCACACAGCACACAGACAGAGAAGACTGAGGCTTTGTGTCTGAAACGCAAATGCTTTAGATTCCCTCCATTTTCCTCTTGGCTAGTGCTTTTTTAAATGAGAATAATCTTGAGTTAAGGTAAAATGGAGGGGCCTGTTTTATTGAATACTGTTAATGGTTGTTGTACATTGGGTTTGTTGTGTGAGAACTGACAGTCTTGGTCTGGTATGCAGCTTTGGAAAAATGTGAATAATTTATGTTCTGTTTTTGGGGGGGCTGTATGTCCCTGGGTTTTAATGTGGTTTATGTTGTGGAACAGTTTGGTTCTGGTATGATGATTGTGCTGTTCTTGTAGAACATCTTGGTTATGGGTTGTTGATTGAGCCGGTCTTGTGAAACTGTTTTGCTCTGGATTATGAATTTGGCTAGTCTTAGAACTGTTTCAATTTCAGTAAGATATTGGGAAGATTAATTGAACACTTGACCACCATTTTGTGACACAAAGCATTCCTCTATCTACTGACGGAAGGTCATACTGTATGTGAGTTAAGGAAGCGAGTAGAGGATTTTAAAATGTGTGTGGGGAGATGGGTGTGTTAAAGAAAAGTGTCTTTCTTGAGAAAGATCGATTACTTTGACCTTGCTGTTTTTTAAATCATATTATTTTTCCTAATTATTGTGTAAGATTAATGAGAGTGCACTTTTATCTACACAATTCCTTTGTTCTTGCTTGTTCTTAACACTGACATAGAAACGTGGTGGGGTGGCTCTAGTCCATTACACAAGATTAACATAACTTTATTTGGCAATTGTACACAAAAGGTCCAGCTGAAATTTGACTTCTGCTTTATCCCAACCCCTCCGAACATCCCAACAAAACTACACAGTGAGCAGTGGGGAGGGATCATGTCCTCGTCCTCATGACTCATGATGACTTGACGTCAGTGTGAGGAGAATGTCCCCTGCAGTCACCCCTGACCCCCCCTTAAAACACAAATGTCTGTAGTTGACATTCCACATGTAACGATGAGTCTGTCATTTTGTAAAGCAAGAGAAATTGCTCATTTTCCTAACTAAGGAAATCCGTATCGTCATGATTCATACACCATACTTATCAAGGCAATGTTGGGCGGGAAAAAGCCAACTGTGTCATTTGTTAATTTACTTGCACCCTTCAGATATTGAATACTTGTAGACAGGCTTATAGAGAGCCATAAATGTTTGTCAGACCAGATGTTAGATACTTTATATCAGTGTTATAAAGGTCTCTAATGCAAAGGAAAATGTATGTGTGTGCATGCGGGCCTGTGTGCATCCGTGCGTGCGAGCATCTGTGTGTGTGTGTGCGTGTGTGTTTGTGTGTGTGTACAGACTGTGATATCTGGTTTACCTCAGCATGTGCTCCTGACGAGAGGTGAACAGCCGAGCAAAATGCATACAGCCATGAGACTCCTTCCCACTGGGAATGTCACTGCTGAACACGGGGATCCGCTCAGACACATGTGCCTCGCGTAACACACACACTGGCGCGCATGCACGCACACACACACCATCTCGCTCTCTCACACACACACACACACACCGTCTCAAACACACACAGATTCACACACTGCTCATACACAAAGAGACGTTTACACTCCGTTCATCGTGGGACATACATATTCACACAGATTTCTCAGACTCATGAGTCAGGGCGCCGTGACGCATTTACATACAAGCATAGGGGAGACGGCACGGGCCGTAATGCGTGGAGACAGGTCTCATGCCTACTGCTCGCAAGTCACTAAAGGGGTGGCGCCGCAAAGCGAAATACTGGGCTGCACTACACACAGTAGGAAGGAATGTACTGTAACCACAGAGATGCTTGTCATTCACTCAATGAAACTGAGATCTGTGTGTGTTGTGTGTGGGTGTATGTACGTGGACGTCTGCGTGTGAGGTGCAGCTGTTGCTAGGGTGAAATATAGCCAGGACGGAGGATGCACATTTGCACTGTTCAAACATAATCGCATACTCAGTGCCGCTTGAATTGTATTATATTGAGATACTGTATCTTGGCTCCTTAAACCAAAGCCTTTCTTCGCCTGCCCGAGTGCTAAGCTCTGTGGCTAATAAGTAGCTCTACACGCACGCACGCACGCACGCACGCACGCACGCACGCACGCACGCACGCACGCACACACACACACACACACACACACACACACACACACACACACACACACAGTGTGATACTAAGGTGAAACATGCTGTGAAACACTCTGACAGATTATCAGGAGGTTGTCTCTGCTGCGGTGGAACACACAGAGAAAACCCTTTCACACACACACACATGCAAGGGTCATCTGCAGGGTGCAGAGACTGATGTGGTCATCTATAAGAATCCAGTAGGGGATCTGTGTCACAGTGCTGTGCACGGCGAAGGATGCACGGATTTGTCCAGCAGCGCTCACTTCTCATGCCCCATTGGCTTAGCCAGGCCAGACGTGGCTGCATGGGCTCTGTCGCTCTGTGTCCTCATCACCGGGAGAGGAGAGCTGAACACAACAGCCAAGCTTAGGGGCCATCGCAGCAGAGACAACCTGTTACTCCCCGGCATTCAGACAGCTACACAAAGAGAGGGAAGGAAAGGCACAGAGAGAGAGGGAGGGGGAAAGGGAGACATTTTGTTTGCTTCTTCTGTTTTTCTTCTGTTTTTTAGCTTATAGTTTTAATTTGTGTCAAGTCTATGTGAAATCTGACATAATGATCTTGCAGCGAATAGATGTGAATGGGCAGCGGAAAACATACACTGTATATATCTAGTCTGAAACCAAGGGTCTTGCAACTCTGCGTCGTCCAAGACAATCCTTTCGGTCAATTGAGCATCTTTTAGGGTCTGCAGTACACAGGACCAAAATGGCAGAGAAAGAGAGACAAGCTGGCAGTGGGTTCTTTTTAGCCATTGCTACATGTGCAGTAAGGGTTAATTCTCTGAGACATCCCACTGCCTTTGGTCACGTAGCTGTCCATCCCAACTCCATATGGTGGATAGGCAGACAGATGGATAGATCTCCTAGATGATATCAGAGATGGTCATTTATGTTAAATGGATGAGCAGTCACGCTAAGTCAAGCTATTACAGTGTTAGTGCTTTACTTGCTAGATCTGATCAGACAGGTACATTGTCTCCAATGGGCTGAAATATTCAAGAGGGATTTCTCAATTTATACTGTGATCAGATCACAGATGAATCACCAAACTGACATGAGTGTTCTACACAACTCTTCTCCCTGAAATAGGTTACATCTATATGCTGATATGCCATTAGCTTTGTAAGCATGCATATTTTACTGGTCTGACTCGCTGTGGTGGGGTGGGTCAGTTGGAAAATGTATAGAAAACGGTCTGTTCTGTTATACTTGAAAGATATGGGTAGGGTTGTACAGTAGAGAATCGAAGGACCATGAATGTTTGAAGAAACCTTAGGTGCTGGCTTAAGGCCGGAAGCAACCGCTACCGGCCTTAAGAACAAGGATGAGGCGGATGTCCAGGTTAAGGGGAGTTTAATCGAAGGAGATGTCCACATTCACACACACACACATCACACACGTCTGACCACTCTTGGTTCAGATAACTGAGAATGCCATCCAGTGAGAACTGACATTAATTGTGTCTGAGAATGATTGTGGTTCTGAAAAGAAAGGATAAATAAACTTAGGCTGTAGCACTGATTTAATATGCATGACATGAAAGGAATTAGAAATTAGAAAACCCTTTTGCAATTATGTTAGCACAGCTGAAAACTGTTGTGCTGATTAAAGAAGCAATAAAACTGGCCTTCTTGAGACTAGTTGAGTATCTGGAGCATCAGCAATTGTGGGTTCGATTACAGGATCAAAATGGCCAGAAACAAATAACTTTCTTCTGAAACTCGTCAGTCTATTCTTGTTCTGAGAAATTAAGGCTATTCCATGTGAGAAATTGCCAAGAAACTGAAGATCTCGTACAACGCTGTGTACTACTCCCTTCACAGAACAGCACAAACTGGCTCTAACCAGAATAGAAAGAGGAGTGGGAGGCCCTGGTGCACAACTGAGCAAGAGGACAAATACATTAGAGTGTCTAGTTTGAGAAACAGACGACTCACAGGTCCTCAACTGGCAGCTTCATTAAATAGTACCCGCAAAACACCAATCTCAACGTCAACAGTGAAGAGGCGACTCCGGGATGCTGACCTTCTAGGCAGAGTTGCAAAGAAAAAGCTGTATCTCAGACTGGCCAATAAAAAGAAAAGATGGGCAAAAGAACACAGACACTGGACTTTTTCTTTGCAACTCTACCTAGGTCAGCATCCCGGAGTCGCCTCTTCACTGTTGACGTTGAGACTGGTGTTTTGCGGGTACTATTTAATGAAGCTGCCAGTTGAGGACCTGTGAGGCATCTGTTTCTCAAACTAGACACTCTAATGTATTTGTCCTCTTGCTTTCCTTTCGAAAACAAGGACATTTCTAAGTGACCCCAACCTTTTGAACGGTAGTGTATATAGCAAATACAGCAATGTAGAAATGTCTACAGAATATAACCAGAATATAACCCAGATTATAAACCGGGTGGTTTGAGCCCGGAATGCTGATTGGCTGAATGCCATGGTATATCAGACCGTATACCACGGGTATGACACAGAAATACTATTTACTGGTCTAATTACGTTGGTAACCTGTTTATAATAGCAATAAGGCACCTCAGGGGTTTGTGGTATATGGCCAAAATACCACGGCTAAAGGCTGTATCCAGGCACTCCGTGTTGCGTTGTGCATAAAAACAGCCATTAGCCATGGTATATTGGCCATATACCACACCCCCTCTGGCCTTAATGCTTAATTATAGCATGAGAAATACTAACATACGGCTAATCGCTAATAAGCATGCTAAATCGTAATGCATTCTGAATACAAAAAATGATAATGCTAGCACTAACGCTAATGGGAGCGTGCGAGCTAACTAACAAGCTCAACACAATATAATTATTTACAACAGACGCTACTTGGCTCCAAACCCACAAGACATAAAGCTCTCTTGGCACTTACGTTAAGCTGCACGCACAATGAAACCTCAGAACAGCAAAGGTATGTGACCTCATGCAGGAGGACGAGTAGCAGGAGGGCAGTGTAGTGCTCATCAGGATAGGGAAAGCACATTTCTGACACCTGCACTGCCCTTGCTGGGGTCCTACATGGAACGTCCCGGGAATCTTGGCTGCTGATAACAATAATTGGTGTGACCTTGACCAATAAGAACTAAAATATGTTTAGGACTTTCTGAATGGGGGCTAAGCTGCCTGACTGAAAAACACCAGTAGAGTGTGCTAGAACAGCTGACTGAATCTGGCTGTTTCAACACGACTCTTCTGTCCACTTCTGTCCTTTTGCTCAACTTTTCTGGTTTAGTCACTCTTCTGCATAAATCCCTTTCTCTCATCTTCAAACTCTAGGGAGTCAGCACCAACCACTTATGGAAGGCTACTCTGAAGGCCCTTCCTGATTGTTACTGTCTCCATGATCTGAGTTGAGGCAGAGTGAGAAGGGGAGGTCAATTTGAAGGGTCTTAGCCTTAAACGCAACCCATAGCTATCACAGTAACATTGCCCTAATCTAGGCATCTCTTTATCACTCATTAACCTATTCTCTTCAAATCAGCTGTCAATCAGTTGTCAGGCCCGTCTCAGATAATGACCTTCCATCTAAACAGATCATGGAACAAACAAACAAACAGGCACAGCCTGTCGGCCTCCCATCAGCTACGCACAGAGGCAGGTTGACAACAACATGAAACGATTGGGCAATAATTTAATTCAACAGCAACAACGTTATGGCACGCTCGTCGTTTTCCTACAGCCTTGTTACATCACCGCCATGAGATAGCCTGAGTGGCGCAGTGGTCTAAGGCACTGCATCGCAGTGCTAACTGTGCCACTAGAGATCCTGGTTCGAATCCAGGCTCTGTCGCAGCCGGCCGCGACCGGGAGACTCATGGGCGGCGCACAATTGGCCCAGGGTAGGGGAGGGAATGGCCGGCAGGGATGTAGCTCAGTTGATAGAGCATGGCGTTTGCAACGCCAGGGTTGTGGGTTCGATTCCCATGGGGGGCCAGTATAAAAAAAAAAACGAACTAACTGTAAGTCGCTCTGGATAAGAGCGTCTGCTAAATGACTAAAATGTAAATGTATAGCTCTCTCAGGACGGTCCTGTCCTGTCCTCTCCCCCCACCAGCCTCCAGTCTCTTCTCCTCCCCCAGTCTCTTTCCCTCTTTTCCCCCTGAGTCATTTTTCAACAAAGTAACTTTCATACATGAATGGGTTTCCATGGCCATGAGGTCTGGTGATTATCTGGTGGTGTGATAGAAAGGAAAAGGCCCAAAGGGCTGCACAGATGCTACATGCTACTGGGGGAATAGCTTCAGAGCTAACACTTGGAGATTTCAACAAAAAAAGAGAGAAAAAACATGGGCTTGACAGACGCGCTCAAGGCCACATTTTGTTTGCTTCTTTGCTGACACAAGTTTTTTTTTGCTTATTCACAGTATTCATTTGTGTCAAGTCTATGTCAAATCTGACATAATGATCTTACAACAAATAGATGTGAATGGGCAGCGGAAATGTGATGAGTGTGATGGAAAGGAGTCAGGCGCAGGAGGGTAATCACCGTATACAGAGTTTATTCCTTCGTTACACAAAATACGCTGGAATAGCGACAAACGAAACAGGCACAGGGGAAATTATCTACCCTGGCAACAAAATGGTACGAGTAGCTCCACCGAGCTATACTACTCTCACATACAAACAATCACCCAAAAGGACAAGGGGGCAGAGGGAACACTTATACACAGACTAATGAGGGGATTAGAACCAGGTGTGTGTGATTGACAAGACAAGACAAATGTGATGATAATTGGGGTGGCAGTGGTTAGTAAGCCGGTGACGATGAACGCCGAAGCCTGCCCGAACAAGGAGAGGAGGCAGCCTCGGCGGGTGTCGTGACAGGAAAACATACACTGTATATATCTAGTCTGAAACCAAGGGTCTTGCAACTCTGAGTTGTCCAAGAGAATCCTTTCGGTCAATTGAGCATATTTTAGGGTCTGCAGTACACAGGACCAAAATGGCAGAGATAGAGAGACAAGCTGGCACTGGGTTATTTTTAGCCATTGCTCCATATGGTGGATAGGCAGACAGGTGGATAGATCTCCTAGATGATATCAGAGAGATGGTAATTTATGTTAAACGGTTGAACAATCACGCTAAGTCAAGCTAATACAGTAGTCCTTCACTTGCTAGAGCTAATCAGACAGGTACATTTCTCCGTTTATACTGTGATCAGATCACAGACGAATCACCAAACCGACGTGTTCTCCACAACTCTTCTCTCTGAAATAGGCTACATCTATATGCTGATATGCCATTAGCTTTGTAAGCATACATATTTTACTGGTCTGACTCGCTGTGGTGGGGTGGGTCAGTTGGAAAATGACTCGAAGACCGTCTGTTCTGTTCTACTCTTCTGTCCTCTTCTGTCCTCTCACTTAACTTTTGGGGTTTAGTCACTCTTCTGCATCTATCCCTTTCTCTCCTCTTCAAACTCTAGGGAGTCAGCACCAACTACTTATGGAAGAGCCTGTCGGCCTGCCATCAGCTACGCACAGAGGCAGGTTGACAACAACAGGAAACTATTGGACAATAATTTCATTCAACAGCAACAACGTTATGGCATGCTCGTCGTTTTCCTACAGCCTTGTTACATCACCGCCATGAGATAGCTCTCCCAGGACAGTCCTGTCCTGTCCTCTCCCCCCACCAGCCTCCAGTCTCTTCTCCTGACCCAGTCTCTTTCCCTCTTTTCCCCAAGTTATGTTTAAACAAAGTAACATTCATACATGAGTGGGTTTCTATGGCCACGGTGTCTGGCGATTATCTGGTGGTGTGATAGATAGGAAAAAGGCCCAAAGGGCTGCGCAGATGCTACATGCTAGCTACTACAGAGCTAACACTTGGAGAGTTCAACAACAAAAATTCAGAGAAAAGATTAGCTTGACAGAAGTGCTCAAGGGCAATGTTTTGTAATTGTTTTGGTTTTGTTGTAAGCCCCTCACCTTGGTTTCCGCCGTCGCATGGGAAGGGCATGGATTCGGGGAAGAGAGAGAGATGGGGGGGAAAGAGGCTCTCACATAAACAGCAACTCAAGAGTGTTTACAGTAAGACAAAGGATGGGCTGATGGGGAATGTGTTCTATCTGAAGGTGATAATTACTTAGTGTATGTTATGGTGTGGGGCATGGGGGAGAGACTGAGTAGGGGTCCTTGGCTGAAGCAGTGGAGTTATGTCTGGATCTCATCTCCTCTTCTGTCTACTGAACTTGGCAGCAGATGACTCCTGGAGCAGCCTGTCCTCTCCCGTACACTCTCCACCCCAAGTCACCCAGTTATTGACCCAGTGAGGGACCTATACTGGAAAACGGGTCCGTTTATGTGTGTGGAGTCACTGGCAGCCCTGGCAAGACTTAGGCTACACACATGAATAATAACTGGTCAGAGAGACACATAGTGAGCCAGGACTGTGCTTCTTCAGTCCAAGTCTGTAATCCTTCAGCGTGTCTCTGTTATCATTATTGGAAAGGAGTACGCTTCTCGTTCAAACATTGTTTTCTGTGGAGAACAATGAGATAACATGAAAAAGAAGACCTACATGGCCAATGAACAAACCAGAGACGTTACTTTATCTGTCTGCTTGCCTGAACAATAAGCATCACAGTGTGTATAGTCTTGGATGTGAGGCAGCACAATGTACAACAGGCGGCCTACAATGGTGTAGCCATGGTATACAGTGGACACCTCAGCTGTGAGATGCTTTTATGCTTTAGCCTACATTGTTTTTAGGTCAACAAGGGATTTTATTTGTTGTGAATTCACTTTTTGGGAGAGATCTGAAGTGCCCCCATATTCTGTCCACAGGGACTCTCTACTCCTCCTCCCTTACTCTTCCGCTCTCTGTACTCCATTCCTCTCTCCTCCCTGGTGGACACACAGTCTTTTGTGGAAGGTAATGTGATTGCATAGACCAACATAATGCTCTCCATCTGTTGAATTTGGCTTCAATTAGTTTCAATTGAATAAGTTGGTGTCGGAATCTTGCTCTGGGGCCTTGGGGGTCTCACTTAAATAAATCCATGGGGAACTATTTTTCCAGGGGAAAGTCCTAAATGTTTTAATCCCTTACTTAGCTATGGGATGTTTAATCTGTTTGTCACTATCAATTACCTTTAACTACCAGTTGCATTTTCCTCTTTGCTGAAACAGGGAACCCTTTCACATCAGAGACAGATACACCATAGCTTATAGGGCAGCTCTACTAAATGTCTCTCAAATTCAATAATGTTGTTTGATAAACCTTGACCATCTTGATCATTTTTCTCTTGAAGAGATTTGGGTCCTAGATCAAAGTTCCTAGCCACTTAAAGTGGGTCATTAATGGGCCATTAAAATGCTATGATACTGCCCCATGGTAGTGCTGGGTAATGAATGCTGTCCTATGTGAAGGACTACTGCCGGGGTGTTAAGTGCAATGGCCAGGGAGATCCTTGTCCCAGGACCACTGGCCCAGTCATGGCCAGACAGACAGTCACAGGACTGATTTATCGATACGGTCGTCTTCTCAGGGTTAGAGCCTCTGTCTGCCCCGTCAAAACACCAGGACCTCACAGCTCACAGTCCCAGAGAGGAGACAAGAGGCATCACTTGAAAAAGAAGCAAAATATTTTACCGGCCAGACTGAGAGAAGACGGTGTAGCACTCTTAGAGAGAGGTGAAGCAGAGAGAGATCAAGGAAGGAATGGAGTGAGAGAGGCAGCAAGATAATCCATCTACCTGACAGGTGTGGCATATCAAGAAGCTGATTAAATATCATGATCATTACACAGGTGCACCTTGGCCTGGGGACAATAAAAGGTCACTCTAAAATGTGCAGTTTTGTCACACAACACAATGCCACAGATGTTTCAAGTTTTGACGGAGTGTGCAATTGGCATGCTGACTGCAGGAATGTCCATCAGAGGTGTTGCCAGATAATTTTATGTTCATTTCTCTATCATAAGCCGCCTCCAACAACGTTTTAGAGAATTTGGCAGTACGTCCAAGCGGCCTCACAACCACAGACCACGTGTAACCACGCCAGCACAGGACCTCCACATCCGGCTTCTTCACCTGCGGGATCGTGTGAGACCAGCTACCCAGACAGCTGATGAAATGGAGGATTATTTCTGTCTGTAATAAAGCCCTTTTGTGGGGAAAAACCCATTAAGATTTGCTTGGCCTGGCTCCCCAGGCCCACCCATGGCTGCGCCTCTGCCCAGTTATGTGAAATCCATAGATTAGGGCCTAAAGAATTTATTTCAATTGACTGATTTCCATATATGAACTGTAACTCAGTAAAATCGTTATAATTGTTGCATGTTGCATTTATATTTTTGTTCAGTATCATTTTTTTTGTATACCATTATACTGATAGCCTACTCTCTTTTTCCAATGTCAATCATGCCATTAGGAGGCACTGTAACTAGGTTGCTTAAAGTTTGTGATGAGTGAGTGTGTTGTTGCAGAAATAAATAGGCCTATGCAAAATATATATATAATAATCGCTATTATAAATTTTGAGATATGAATTTTTAAAGTCAATTTTGTTTTCTGTGCCTTCTTCACCACACTGTCGGTGTGAAGGGACCATTTCAGGTCCTCAGTGATGTGCATGCCGAGGAACTTGAAGCTTTTGAAGCTCTCCACTGCAGCCTCATCAATGTGGAAGGGGGCGTGCTCTCTCTGCTCCCTCCTGTAGTTCACGATCAGCTCCTTTGTTTTGTTGACGGTGGCAGGTAGCCTAGCGGTTAAGAGCGTTGGGACAAAATGTCGCTGGTTCGAATCCCAGAGCCAACTAGGTGAAAAATATGCCAATGTGCCCTTGAGCAAGGCACTTAACCCTAATTGCTCCTGTAAGTCGCTCTGGATAAGAGTGTCTGCTAAATGACTAAAATGTTGAGTGAGATGTTGTTTTTATTTTTATTTTGAGCACCTGCCGCCAGAAAGGTCTGTGCACGGCCCTGCTCACTTGCTTTGTTGTGTGTGTAGATGCATGTGCTCGCGTGTGCACAACACTTGCGTGTTTTTACTGGCATGTGCAAGGCGATATGAACTTTGTGTGAATGTGCACAAACAGCTTAGTACCCTCCCCCCAATGCGAGTCCAACCCAAAAGCATCTACTCAGCGCTCAGTCATTGTGATGGCTAGAAGAATGTCTCTACTTATCTGGAACTCCCCATTCAACTGGAGCTGGCAACATTGCCGTTTAGCCTCTGTGTGCTCATGCTCCTCTGTTGGCATGTCAGCATGTTTGAGTGGCCCTGCCTGTCAGCCAATGGCAAATTGTATTGGTCACGTACACAGTTTAACAGGTGTTATGGTGGGTGCAGCAAAATGCTTATGTTCCTAGTACCTATCAATCAATGCAGTAAATGTCAAACAAGCACACAATAATCAAAAATTAAAAAATAATTAAATATTTAGTACAGCAGTAGATATATAAATAGAATGTAAACATTATTAAAGTGACCAGTGTTCAATGACTGTGGGGGAAAAAAGTATTTAGTCAGCCACCAATTGTGCAAGTTCTCCCACTTAAAAAGATGAGAGAGGCCTGTAATTTTCATCATAGGTACACGTCAACTATGACAGACAAAATGAGAAAAGAAATCCAGATTATCACATTGTAGGATTTTTTATGAATTTATTTGCAAATTATGGTGGAAAATAAGTATTTGGTCAATAACAAAAGTTTCTCAATACTTTGTTATATACCCTTTGTTGGCAATGACACAGGTCAAACGTTTTCTGTAAGTCTTCACAAGGTTTTCACACACTGTTGCTGGTATTTTGACCCATTCCTCCATGCAGATCTCCTCTAGAGCAGTGATGTTTTGGGGCTGTCGCTGGGCAACACAGACTTTCAACTCCCTCCAAAGATTTTCTATGGGGTTGAGATCTGGAGACTGGCTAGGCCACTCCAGGACCTTGAAATGCTTCTTACGAAGCCACTCCTTCGTTGCCCGGGCAGTGTGTTTGGGATCATTGTCATGCTGAAAGACCCAGCCACGTTTCATCTTCAATGCCCTTGCTGATGGAAGGAGGTTTTCACTCAAAATCTCACGATACATGGCCCCATTCAATCTTTCCTTTACACGGATCAGTCGTCCTGGTCCCTTTGCAGAAAAACTGCCCCAAAGCATGATGTTTCCACCCCCATGCTTCACAGTAGGTATGGTGTTCTTTGGATGCAACTCAGCATTCTTTGTCCTCCAAACACGACGAGTTGAGTTTTTACCAAAAAAGTTCTATTTTGGTTTCATCTGACCATATGACATTCTCCCAATCCTCTTCTGGATCATCCAAATGCACTCTAGCAAACTTCAGACGGGCCTGGACATGTACTGGCTTAAGCAGGGGGACACGTCTGGCACTGCAGGATTTGAGTCCCTGGCGGCGTAGTGTGTTACTGATGGTAGGCTTTGTTACTTTGGTCCCAGCTCTCTGCAGGTTATTCACTAGGTCCCCCCGTGTGGTTCTGGGATTTTTGCTCACCGTTCTTGTGATCATTTTGACCCCCACGGGGTGAGATCTTGCGTGGAGCCCCAGATCGAGGGAGATTATCAGTGGTCTTGTATGTCTTCCATTTCCTAATAATTGCTCCCACAGTTGATTTCTTCAAACCAAGCTGCTTACCTATTGCAGATTCAGTCTTCCCAGCCTGGTGCAGGTCTACAATTTTGTTTCTGGTGTCCTTTGACAGCTCTTTGGTCTTGGCCATAGTGGAGTTTGGAGTGTGACTGTTTGAGGTTGTGGACAGGTGTCTTTTATACTGATAACAAGTTCAAACAGGTGCCATTAATACAGGTAACGAGTGGAGGACAGAGGAGCCTCTTAAAGAAGAAGTTACAGGTCTGTGAGAGCCAGAAATCTTGCTTGTTTGTAGGTGACCAAATACTTATTTTCCACCATAATTTGCAAATAAATTCATTAAAAATCCTACAATGTGATTTTCTGGATTTTTTTCTTCTCAATTTGTCTGTCATAGTTGACGTGTACCTATGATGAAAATTACAGGCCTCTCTCATCTTTTTAATTGGGAGAACTTGCACAATTGGTGGCTGACTAAATACTTTTTTCCCCCACTGTATAGCTAGGGCAGCAGTCCCTAAGGTGCAGGGTAGAGTACCCGGTGGTAGCCGGCTAGTGACAGTGACTAAGGGGCAGAGTAGGGTACTGGGCAGAGGGCAGGGTACTGGACGGAGGCCGTCTAGGGGTGGCTGTTTAACAGTCTGATGGCCGGGGGTAGAAGCTGTTTATCATTCTCTCGGTCCCAGCTTTAATGCACCTGTACTGTCTCCACCTTCTAGATCGTAGTGGGGTGAACAGTCCGTGGCTCGGGTGGCTGAGGTCCTTGATATTCTTCTTGGCCTTCCTGTGACACCGGGTGCTGTAGATGTCCTGGAGGGCAGGCAGTGTGCCCCCGATGGTGCGTTGGGCTGACCGCACCACCCTCTGGAGAGCCATGCGTTTGCGGACGGTGCAATTGCTGTACCAGGCGGTGATACAGCCCGACAGGATGCTCTCAATGGTGCATCTGTAAAAGTTTGTGAGGGTCTTAGGAGCCAAGCCTAATTTCTTCAGCCACCTGAGGTTGAAGAGGCGATGTTGCTGCTTCTTCACCACACTGTCGGTGTGAAGGGACCATTTCAGGTCCTCAGTGATGTGCACGCCGAGGAACTTCAAGCATTTGACCCTCTCCACTGCGGCCCTGCCGATGTGGATGGGGGCATGCTCTCTCTGCTCCTGTAGTACACGATCAGCTCCTTTGTTTTGTTGATGTTGAGGGAGAGGTTATTTTCCTGGCACCACTTAACTAAGGCAAGCCCCCCCTTCCATGTAGGCTGTCTCGTCGTTGTTGGTAATCATTCCTACCACTGTTGTTTCATCAGCAAACGTGATGATTGAGTTGGAGACATGATTGGCCACACAGTCATGGGTCAACAGGGAGTACAGGAGGGGCCTGAGCACGCACCCATGTGGGGCCCCCGTCTTGAGGATCAGTGTGGCGGAGGTGTTGTTGCCTACCTTCACCACCTGGGGTCGGCCTGTCAGGAAGTCCAGGACCCAGTTGCACAGGGAGGGGTTCAGACCCAGGTCCTCGAGCTTAATGATGAGCTTGGAGGGGACTATTGTGTTGAAGGCTGAGCTGTACTCGATGAAGTCAACAGAGGTACAGACCCCTAGATCTTGAAGTTAACTCACCCTCCTGTATGTAAGATGTCTGTTTTGACTCTGCTGGAGGGAGTAGCCAACATTGATTCCTTCATTATTCAATGCTAATTAATTTCTGTAATAACTCATGCGTGTTTTGGAAGGATTTAGTCATTTTCACACCCCAAATTAAATGTTCAGAGCTCGTGATAATGGCTTAAATGCCAATTTAGGACTAGTGAAAGGATACTAAGTTCAGCTAATGACCTGTTATAAGGTAAAATGGCAGGTGCTGCTCTGTCCTCTTATTAATAATATTACACTAATTTCACTCACTAATCAATTTCTCATTTGTGTTGTTGTTACGTTGTTACAATGCCGATGTCATCAGTCATGGCAATTGGCAACACACAGTTTTGTATTCATTTCTCATTCAGTCATTTGGCTTTCATTTCAAAGGATATCAAACAGCCCATATAGATTAGCCTCAGCCCTACGCTGGTATCTGGAGCAGAGATGGTGAATATGTTCAGATCCCAGGTCAGTTGGGAGCGTTCAGCTCTGTGACAGAGCAGCAGGGGGTGAGCACATTTGGCAGGTTTCAGGTCTACTATGGCCTCAGGCGATGTACCAACTACTAACACAATAGAACCGGGCTTCTGGGAGCCTGAAATCACATCCTAATGCTCTTTATGGCCTCTCTCCTGACTCTCATGACCAATTTCTCCTATTCTCTTCCTTCCCATCCCATTGTCTCTCAGGTTAATCTGGGTTTGCTCTGCTCTGACAGCGAGCGGTTTGGCCAGTCATAAATCACCATTCTAATCAGCTTTAGTCTATACCCAACACTCTGCTGTACTGGACTCCTCCACAGCACTGGAAATCAATCTCATCAATAAGGGAATCATCCCCCCTGTGTATCGATTCCTGCCCTGTTTAATCTCCAGGGGCCTTTCCTCCACAGCTTGTTAGCGGCACATCTCACATCAGAGGCATGTCTGCCTTAAAAATAAATGACCCCCCCTATATTCAGGAGTCAGCTACAGAATAATGATTATGTGTTGGTCTGTATTTGATAATATTTGATTCACCTAATTACTGAACACAAGGGATAAGAGTTGAATTACATACTGCACATGCAACAAATGAATAGACATAGACACACACACTGATGCTGTGTGTTAGATGTGGAAGGAGGGAGTATATATCCTCAGGGTCTTTGGTGGATGATGAGGGGGTTCTGGTGAGGAAAGAGGGGGATGGGAGAGGAGAAGAGAGGAGGCCTTGGTAGTGGGGGATTAGGAAGGGGGGCTGCAGTACAGTACAGACATGGTGTGGTGGATGGGGGCTGGGTAGCGAGGTGAGTTGGGGGATGGGGAAGGGGAAGAAGGTTGTTAGAGAGCTGATGATTTCCCCTCTCAGAGTCCACACACACAGCTCCATTTTGTGCCCTGGATGCCAGGCTGTGAATGAGTTGGTGAGGGCAGCATTGTGTCTACTGGGTCCATGGTGCCATGGGCTCACACACAGACACAGCGCCCCATTGATACACACTCTACTGGCGTATGACTGTGGGCACCATGCGTGCTAGGCTGTCTTTGTGTGGTGTGTGTGTGTGTGTGTGTGTGTGCTTATTTGAGTGTGTGTGTTTAGTGTTGCCATGTCTGAGAATCGATCGCTCAGCTTGCAGGTTTTTCTTTGCTAATGTATGTATATAAAGTCTGTTTTCTATCACAGTGTATAAGAGTTGTAATATAGAAATACATTCCCATTCACATACTGCTATGTGAGTCAAACGCAACGCCCAATACAGTTAAATGGTGTCCTCAGAAACACCATCATATTTCTGCTTTTAAATCCATCAGTGTTTCTTTCAGATGACAGAATATCCCTCACAGTACTAGAGACCCAGGGTGAAAGCCGCTGCAGCTGCCACACCCCCACACTCCACACACACACACACACACACACACACACTCCATACACACACACACACACCCTCATGCATACACACAGGCACACACACAAACCACTGCTGCACTCGCTGCCCCTCCCCATTTGTCTGATGTTTCGCTTTGCTTTAATAACAGGACTGATGCCATTTAAATCTTTCGCTTCAGTTAACTCAGTAGAAATCCAGCTGCATAAGTGGGTTCCTGAGTTCTCATTTTTCACAAAAATATGATAAGGCACTGAATTCAGGTCATCGTGTGAGCGCAGCTATGAAAAGCTGTAAATATTTTTTTATTATTAATACTAATAACACTACTGCTAATGATAATGATAAAACTACTATGATACTGTAGCAATAATAATTTCAATGCAACACATTAATGTCAAATGTATAATCATCTAATGATACAGGATCTACATAATTTTGAAAATATTCACATTTGATTGAGAAGAGAAATAGAATGACAGTATTCATAGATTCAAACTATTAATTTTGCAAAGCATTACATGATCATAATATTAGCAAATTAGCATTGAGGAACGTCAATTGCAATAGACATATGGGGCGAAACTCTTAGATTTAGGATATATCTTATGAGCTGTGTCCTGACTTGGTTTGAAGGAAACCTTGCCACTCCCACTTCCCCCTCTCCCCCCTGCCATCCTCCCAGTGGGTGCCAGCCACAGTACCCAGCGCCCAGGCTGTGCCCCCAACTCACCCCAATTCCCCCTCCCTCCCCAGCACCCAGGCAGTGCCCCCAATTCCCCCCTCCCTAACCAGCAGCCAGGCTGTTCACCTCAACCCCCCCCCCCTCCTTTACCCAGCCCCCAACTCCCTGGACATTATGCAACCCAACACAGCCAGATGGTGGTCCATCTCTATAACTAAAACACATCCTCATGAGGCCTCCCGAGGCGCAGCGGTCTAAGGCACTGCATCGCAGTGTTGCGGCGTCACTACAGCCTGGGGTTCGATCCCAGGCTGTGTTACAACCGGCCGTGACTGGGAGTCCCATATGGCGGCGCACAATTGGTCCAGCGTCGTCCGGGTTAGGGGAGGGTTTTGCCGGGGGGGCTTCGCTTGACTCATCATGCTCTAGCAACTCCTTGTGGCGAGCCGGGCTCCTGCAGGCTGACTTCGGTCGTCAGTTGAATGGTGTTTCCTCCGACACATTGGTGCGGCTGGCTTCCGGGTTAAGCGAGCGTGTGTTAAGAAGCGCAGCTTGTCGGGTCATATTTCGGAGGACGCATGACTCGACCTTCGCCTCGTCCGAGCCCGTTGAGGAGTAGAAGTGATGAGACAAGATCATAATCACGAAATTGGGGAGAAAAAGGGAGTCCTTTTTTTTTAACATCCTCGTTTAGGAAACAGACTTGACGTTAATGAGTCTACAGGATGTTATTGAATAAAAACAGCTTCTCCTCCTACATCTATGTTTTTCTCTACCAAATAAACCTTGCTCAATGGAAGGTATTTTAAGTAGTGCTTATTAATCAAGTCACCACAAATACTATACAAAGTATATTTCAATGTAGACTAAACAAAACCAGGAAACTGCTGAGTGATGTATTGAATCTTATTTGAAAGGCGATGGAGGTTTGGACCTGAGAAGTGAGTGTGTGTGTGTGTGTGTGTGGTGTACACTGTCTCCTACCTCTCTACCCTAGAGAATAAACACTGCACCAGTGGAGGCTGGTGATTTGAGACCTTGGTATAAGCGCGGACTGCACAGACGACAAAGCGTGTTTCAAAAATCATCAAATACATTATTTTTACCTAAAACATTTATAGTAAAATATTATGGGGAATGGGAATGAGAGGGCTACTTATACACTGTTGGAAAGGGATCATAGCAGTGATTGAATGAGTTGAGGTGTTCAGAGGCTTGACTTCAGTGCAGGACAGGGGTTGACGTGTTCAGAGTCTTCAGTGCAGGACAGGCTCATCATGGATGGATGGTGTTGGAGAAGAGCTCAACTCTTCCACTGAGGGCAGGACAAGATTTGACTGGGAAGACAAAAAAACAGAACACAACACAGTCAGACAAAAGAGTTGAGAATGAGTTAGTCAAGGATTAAAATCACATTGATGTGAAATAATGTGATTTTGTTTGTGTATGTGATTGACTTGGGGACTTGACTTGGATACATTCCATTACAGCAGCGCCATCATAGGTTTGGACAACAAGTTTCTCCATGGAGTTAATCTCAGAATTGATCAAGTCAAACACATACTGCGCATCTCGCCCACTTGACACATCAAAGTAGCCCAAGAAACGTTTCTGAATAAAGCCCTGATCATCCCCATACCTGATAACTAACAACTGTGCGCGACAGCTGATGTCTGTGGTTTCATCCATTTGCCATGCGAAAGAATGCGCTGCGTCAACCTCTCTTTTAATCTCACTTTTAATGGATGATGCAATGGAAGCTATCAAATCATTCTGAATTTATTTTTACATCCCAGAGAAGACAGTAGAAACTTCCATATGCTCAGCAAGGAAAGCATCGGAACGTGCAATTACCTCTGCAAGTTCCTTCTACTAGTTGCCCTTGTTAGCGAAACTTTCCCTCTTATCATGGCCCTTTGCTTCACAATGTGCCCCTTAAAAGCCCCAAAATGCAGTATCCCTTTTTCTTCTTATCTTGTTGTTGTGTTGCGCAGTTTGAATACGCAGACCTTCGTCCATTACATTATCAATGCGTCTTTTTCCTCAACAAAAATTCCACTACGTTGTTCCACTACAACGTTAGCGTTAACTAGCCATTCTGGTGAAACAAACTGCACTCTAGTAGCTAGCTAGCTACTTGCTACTAAAGTTAGAAGGGCACTAATGCCACTAACTCGACACCAAAATAAAGTTATAAAACCAAGAAAACAATATTTAATCTACCTCCTCCGTCTCCTGTAGTTTGAATAATTTTTTTTGAATTGAATAATATAAAATAAATGCTCAACTGTCACTATTCACTATCTCAATCTCATTCTATCCAACAATGTCACCAACTCACCAATCTTCTAAATCACACATGCGTAGTACTACAAAGTTCATTCTCTGATCCTTTGATTGGATGGACAACATGCCATTTCATACTGCAAAAGCTTTGATTGGTTGGAGGATGTCCTCCAAAAGTCGTCATACTTACCATGTAGGTCTATGGAAGGGGGTGAGCAGCACGAGCCTCCTAGGTTTTGTGTTGAAGTCAACATAGCCAGAGAAGGATGGAAAATAGCTGTCCTCCGGCTACACCATGGTGCTACCCTAAAGAGTGCTGTTGAGGCTGCTGTAAACCTTCATTGCAAAACAGTGTGTTTTAATCAGGTATTTGGTGACGTGAATATAGTTAGTGTATAGTTTTATCTAAAAAGCATAACTTTTGTAATGTTTTTGTAGTTTATTTGTATTTTTATTCACTGAGTAGGATGGTCCTCCCCTTCCTTATCTGAGGAGTCTCCACTGCACAGCACATACACACACACACACACACACACATCCCTTCTACTCCTATACCTGTCACTTTAGGCAAAGCACTCTGTACACACACACACACACACACACACACACACACACACACACACTATTCATGCATCAAGACATAACAAGAAACACTCACTCCCATCCTGGCTTCACAAACACAGTAAAGCATTTTTCAGCCTGAAGTGGACTCCCTCTATCCACAGCATTTTCCCTGTGGTTAGTTACAGCTTGGGGGAACCTTTATCTCTTTATTATAGCCCACACACACTGTATATTATATTATTATAACTCACAAATTCTAAAAATACACCACAGTACCTGGCAATCCATCATACCTTTCATTATCCCACCTCCCCACCCCCACACAGACACACAAACACACACACTTACATACAGACACACCACACACACAAGCACTCTTTTACACACTTCCAGTCCATGAACCCCTTGCCTTTACGATCCTGTCTGTCACAGACCATATTAAAAGGGATTCAGACAGGGGACAGACATACGAATACAATAACCCTCTAAAGTGTACACAAGCACATTCCCTTATACACTCACATGAACTCTAAGACCCCCTCCCTCCTCTCCTCCTTCCCCCATCCCCTCCTCCATCTCTCCCCTCCTCATGTCCTGCCTGCTAATGAGATATCTTTCTAGGAGCTCGCAAGTGAGTCGGAGCTCGGGGGTGTGGAGGTGTTTGCGTGTGCACTTCCCTGTGTGTGTGAGTGTGTGTGTGTGTGTGTGTGTGTGTGTGTGTGTGTGCTTACAGCGCAGTCTAATAGTGCTCCTAGCCTCACTTCACCCCAGGTCGACTCATTTCCGTCACACTAATTACAGACAAGAATCTCAGGAAAGCTTTTGGTGTTTAAAGGCTTCCATGAAATTACAGTTTTATGGTATGGTTAAAGTCTGCATCTAATAAAGTAATTAGATTAGAATGACCATAGAGTGTGTTTATAAGATATGGCAACCTTATAAACGTATAACTGCATACTTGAGAATAGGTATTTAAAAGTCATGGTTTTCTGTACTTTATATTGTTGTGCCTTTATTTAGTAGATAATAACTTAATAAATTATAATTATTTATAAATAAACCTGGCAAACTAACCAAGGCCACTCAGAAGTGACAGATCACCACTTAGAAACAAGGTTACTACACAGAGTCCATATTTTAAATAGGCTGTGGATGTGATTTGAATTTTAATACCCAGCGATTTTTCTTTCCGTGGGAGATGCTGTGAAATGTGGTGATAGGAATCTGTCCACTCTCAATAGAGAGATAAGAACAGAGCTGAGATAGCCCTTAACTCTCATTTACTCTACACCAGAACCACTGGTGAGCGGATTCCTACAATACCAAGAAAATACTTCTTATTATTCTCAGTAGTGATGCCTGGGAGAGCAGCCTTTTGGTGCATGTTGTTTATCATATTGTGATTGTCTTGTATTTATTAAGGATTGATTGTTTTATATATTAAGGGTATGTGAGACAAAGGAGATGTATCTGTCCATAGTTGTTTATTAGGAAAGGGAATTGTACTAATTATCTCATGTTATTAACAAACAACAATTTGTCATTGTTTGTTGCCGCTACAATTGCCGCCTAACCTTGCTGCATTCCCCTTCCCCCTTCCCTCTTCAAAAGGACCACAATGGAAATAAGCTTTTCAGCTTTATTGGGTTATCCTTGATGATTTTCTTAAATTATATGTGGAGGTGTCACTAGCTGGAGTGCCCTTATGTATGTATAATTTTTTTTCCCAATCAATCAATCAATGATTATAACTCTATGAAGGTTTGAAGAGGGGAAGGAAGGGATGGAGAGATGAAGTGTGAAAAAAGAAATTGGAAGGATGAAAGTGCTAATTCTGCTCCTCTGTATTCATTGCTGTCTGGACACCCTTACTGTACCCTACCATCCCAATCATTAAGTATTTCTTCCCCATACACTGTCTATTCTAATAGATTCTACAAGGTCACTCCTGCTGCGGATGGTTAGCAATTATACCTCTTACATATATTACCTTCCTCCAATACCCCCTCTCCTACCACCTCTTCCCCCACCCATATCACTGTCTACCCCCCCCTCTTCAGGGGGATTTACCATAAAACCCCACCCCCACCCCCATCCATGACCCAGTTCTGAGGAGATGAAGGGTAAGTGGGGACCATTGTGTTTGCCTCAGAGAGACGGGTGCTCTCTCTCCTCTCTCTTTCAGCAGTGCCTCACACTTGGATAGACATACACACTGCTTCCTTGTTTAAGCACATGGCTTCAGGGTCATCTGTGTTTTGTGTTGTTTAGTGCGCTTGGGATTAGGCCAGGGCACTGGGACGCCAGCTCAGGTTAATTTAAGGAGTTGCTAAAGGAGACTAAATAATAACATTAAGGAGATAAAGAGATGCAGAGGAAAAGGAAACAGGCTCAGAGACAAAGGAGAGGCTGACCGACGTCTGGGCTAGGAGTGTGGGTATGTCACCTCCCTATTTCACCTTGTTGCACATTTTGGTTGTGTGTGTGTGCGCGTATGTGTGCGCGCATGTGTTTGTTGTGAAAGAAAGAAACCGACTGTGTGCATGAGACCTCTTGTTTGTTTACTTGTTAATACTGGAGCTCTTGGGAAGATACAGTCTGTACTTGTTCATTTAATACTGGAGCTCTTGGGAAGATACAGTCTGTACTTGTTCATTTAATACTGGAGCTCTTGGGAAGTCGGACAATTCTCTTACAGTCGGACAATTTGTTTACATGTGTAGTGTTATTTTCTCAAGTTGAGGAGAAATCACAGATGCCTACAGTGCCACTCAGCCCCAGAGAGTGGAAGGAGAGCCTGATATATCGTTCAACTAACAAACATATGGAACAGCTTCATGGTTGCCTTCAGTCCCTTTTGGACAGAATTCCTCACAATCTGTAGGCCTATTTTCCCACGAACACAGAGAAGCTGACACTTGACCCCCTCCCTCCTTCCTCCTCCCCCAAACATCTCCATCCATCTCTCCAAAGATCTCTCCACCCTGATTCCCACTTGGACCACGGTCCAATATATCTGACCGGATGGGAGACTGTGCTTTTCCTAGAAAATGTCAGAGGTTGTTCAACACTGCATCCATGTTTACCCTCTAAGCAGAAAGATCTGTGTTATTCTTGGTGTCTCATAGTAAAAATTATTTTTCCTCCTCTTGGTCTTTTTATAGAACAGTTGAGGCCCAAATGAGGGTCCCCCATCCATCTCCTCTCCCCTGTGGAATGAACTGTATATTTGTGTTTGGGGCTCTTGAGCTTGCTAGTGCAAGTGTGTGTGAGTGAGGGAGAGTGACTGTGTTAGCTATATGTATGTTTAGGTAACTGACAAAATAATGGAAACACTTGAGTAAATTAGGGACACAAATTATATTGCAAGCAGTGGTCACTGAATGGTTTCATGTGGTCACTGAATGGTTTGGTGAGCATGAAAACGATGTAAAACATATGCCATGGCCGTCTCAGTCACCAGATCTCAACCCAATTGAACACTTCTGGGAGATTCTGGAGCGGCACCTGAGAATTTATTGTGGAAGAATGGTGTCGCATCCCTCCAATAGAGTTCCAGACACTTGTAGAATCTATACCAAGGTGCATTGTAGCTGTTCTGGCTCGTGGTGGCCCAACACCTTATTAAGACATTGTATGTTGGTGTTTCCTTTATTTTGGCAGTTACCTGTATATCAATGTGTAACTGAAGTACGTAGGCCTCTAGCTGCATTAGATGTGGAGAGAAGGACTGTCTGAGAACATGAAGTCAGCTCTTTGTAATGTGTGATCATAAATGCTGATAACCTGCTCGGTTTGAACCCAGCTGTGTACAGTCATTTTTGGCAGACATTCTTACATATCTGTCTTATCCACTCCCAGGGTTATTGGTTGGTGCTTAGACAGAATAACAGGCAAGGAGACATGATAATAATTCATTTTTAGCTATGCAGGGATTTTAATAATTTTAATATTCCTGAACATTTAACAAAGGGGCTAATCCAAACGCCCTAGCTCAGATATGATAGTGTAACCAAGAAGGAGAGAAATCCTGTGTGTATTGCCTTATGATTTACCATTGCTCCCCTGCTGGTTGGAAGAAAACAACTTCCTCCCCATCCTCCCCCAGTCAGCGGTCTCTTACAGTCCTGGTTGGGTCTGTGCTCACTAATATTAAATCACACAGATGTGAATGACCTTTCTCTCTCTCTTTCTCTCTTCCTTTCTCTCCCTTTCTCTCTCTCTCTCTCTCTCTCTCTCTCTCTCTCTCTCTCTCTCTCTCTCTCTCTCTCTCTCTCTCTCTCTCTCTCCTTCTTTCTCTCTCCCTCTATCTGTCCTCAGAAGTCTTTATTCTAGTGTTCATTGCTGTTACACCATACTGGACATTCTACTGTACATTGTGTAATGTGTGTAATGACTCTGTATTAGAAGATGGCTCCCTCACATTTACCTAAATATACCAATTTATCTCTTACAGATGTCATCCCTGCTGTCAGTCTAGCAGATTACTATGGTGTGTGTGTACAAGCGTGCGTAAGTGCGTGTGTGTGCTGGCTAGTGCCATGTGTGCGTTTGTGCAAATGCGTGTGTGTGTGTGTGTGTGTGTGTGTGTGTGTGTGTGTGTGTGTGTGTGTGTGTGTGTGTGTGTGTGTGTGTGTGGGGGGGGAGGACAACGTCTTTACTACACTGGGCATCAATGAACTCTGGTGGTGAATTTTGCATGACGTAGAAAGGCCAGGTTGGCACTGACCCTTAGGACTAGAACATTCCTCTCAGCATGGTCCCCGACCATCATCCTCTACTGCAGAGAGGGCAGAATGGATAAAACAGAGCTGTGCGTGTGTGTCTGTGTGTCCGTGTGTGTGTACAGTGAGGGAAAAGGTATTTGATCCCCTGCTGATTTTGTATGTTTGCCCACTGACAAAGAAATGATCAGTCTATAATTTTAATGGTAGCTTTATTTGAACAGTGAGAGACAGAATGACAAAAAATCCAGAAAAACACATGTCAAAAATGTTATAAATTGATTTGCATTTTAATGAGGGAAATAAGTATTTGACCCCCTCTCAATCAGAAAGATTTCTGGCTCCCAGGTGTCTTTTATACAGGTAACAAACTGAGATTAGGAGCACACTCTTAAAGGGAGTGCTCCTAATCTCAGTTTGTTACCTGTATAAAAGACACCTGTCCACAGAAGCAATCAATCAATCAGATTCCAAACTCTCCACCATGGCCAACACCAAAGAGCTCTCCAAGGATGTCAGGGACAAGATTGTAGACCTACACAAGGCTGGAATGGGCTACAAGACTATCACCAAGCAGCTTGGTGAGAAGGTGACAACAGTTGGTGCGATTATTCGCAAATGGAAGAAACTCAAAATAACTGTCAATCTCCCTTGGACTGGGGCTCCATGCACGATCTCACCTCGTGGAGTTGCAATGATCATGAGAACGGTGAGGAATCAGCCCAGAACTACACGGGAGGATCTTGTCAATGATCACAAGGCAGCTGGGACCATAGTCACCAAGAAAACAATTGGTAACACACTACGCCGTGAAGGACTGAAATCCTGCAGCGCCCGCAAGGTTCCCCTGCTCAAGAAAGCACATATACAGGGCCGTCTGAAGTTTGCCAATGAACATCTGAACGATTCAGAGGAGAACTGGGTGAAAGTGTTGTGGTCAGATGAGACCAAAATCGAGCTCTTTGGCATCAACTCAACTCGCCGTGTTTGGAGGAGGAGGAATGCTGCCTATGACCCCAAGAACACCATCCCCACCGTCAAACATGGAGGTAGAAACATTATGCTTTGGGGGTGTTTTTCTGCTAAGGGGACAGGACAACTTCACCGCATCAAAGGGACGATGGACGGAGCCATGTACTGTCAAATCTTGGGTGAGAACCTCCTCCCCTCAGCCAGGGCATTGAAAATGGGTCGTGGATGGGTATTCCAGCATGACAATGACCCAAAACACACGACCAAGGCAACAAAGGAGTGGCTCAAGAAGAAGCACATTAAGGTCCTGGAGTGGCCTAGCCAGTCTCCAGACCTTAATATCATAGAAAATCTGTGTAGGGAGCTGAAAGTTCGAGTTGCCAAACGTCAGCCTCGAAACCTTAATGACTTGAAGAAGATCTGCAAAGAGGAGTGGGACAAAATCCCTCCTGAGATGTGTGCAAACCTGGTGGCCAACTGCAAGAAACGTCTGACCTCTGTGATTGGCAACAAGGGTTTTGCCACCAAGTACTAAGTCATGTTTTGCAGAGGGGTCAAATACTTATTTCCCTCATTAAAAATGCAAATCAATTTATAAACATTTTTACATGTGTTTTTCTGGATTTTGTTGTTGTTATTCTGTCTCTCACTGTTCAAATAAACCTACCATTAAAATTATAGACTGATCATTTCTTTGTCAGTGGGCAAACTTACAAAATCAGTAGGGGATCAAATACTTTTTTCCCTCACTGTATGTGTGTGTGTGTGTGTGTGTGTGTGTGTGTGTGTGTGTGTGTGTGTGTGTGTGTGTGTGTGTGTGTGTGTGTGTGTGTGTTGCTTGTGTTTGGAATGTGTGTGTTTTAAATGTGTTGAAGCATGTTTCTGATTTGGGGCGTACAATCAGACATGGAGTCGACTGCCAGCTCCCCATATGGTAGTGGAAATTAGGACATGGAAGTTTGGAGTTGTTTAGAATTGGATACAGGAAAGAACCTGAGGGAGATTTGGCATTGGTTTAGGAATGAGATGTTGTGGCGAGTGGGAGAAGGGAAGGGAAGGAAGATGGAAAGGCAAAGGCAAAGACAAAAGGAAGTCTCCTTTGATTTCCTGTTAGTGTATACATGTCACCTGAGAGAGAGACTGGCGCTCCCATGGCGAGCTCCAACAGTGTGCTTTTAATTAGGAGGAGGAGAAAAAGAAGGAGGGATGGAAGGAGGGGGGATGTGTTCACCAGGCTGGGACCATGCTGCCAGCAGTGCGCCAGGAGAGAGAGAGGGAACGTTGACGGAACTTTGTGACCCCGAGCGTGTATCAACATTTTGTGCGCTGCAGGAGGGAACTCTATTATTATTGGATGTTTGTCTTTGTGTTTTTAGGTGTTTGTCTTTGTGTATACAGTGAGGGAAAAAAGTATTTGTTCCCCTGCTGATTTTTTACGTTTGCCCACTGACAAAGAAATTATCAATCTATAATTTTAATGGTAGGTTTATTTCAACAGTGAGAGACAGAATAACAACAAAAAAATCCAGAGAAACGCATGTCAAAAATGTTATAAATTGATTTGCATTTTAATGAGGGAAATAAGTATTTGACCCCCTCTCAATCAGAAAGATTTCTGGCTCCCAGGTGTCTTTTATACAGGTAACAAACTGAGATTAGGAGCACACTCTTAAAGGGAGTGCTCCTAATCTCAGCTTGTTACCTGTATAAAAGACACCTGTCCACAGAAGCAATCAATCAATCAGATTCCAAACTCTCCACCATGGCCAAGACCAAAGAGCTCTCCAAGGATGTCAGGGACAAGATTGTAGACCTACACAAAGCTGGAATGGGCTACAAGACCATCGCCAAGCAGCTTGGTGAGAAGGTGACAACAGTTGGTGCAATTATTCGCAAATGGAAGAAACACAAAATAACTGTCAATCTCCCTCGGCCTGGGGCTCCATGCAAGATCTCACCTCGTGGAGTTGCAATGATCATGAGAATGGTGAGGAATCAGCCCAGAACTACACGGGAGGATCTTGTCAATGATCTCAAGGCAGCTGGGACCATAGTCACCAAGAAAACAATTGGTAACACATTACACCGTGAAGGACTGAAATCCTGCAGCGCCCGCAAGGTCCCCCTGCTCAAGAAAGCACATATACATGCCCGTCTAAAGTTTGCCAATGAACATCTGAATGATTCAGAGGAGAACTGGGTGAAAGTGTTGTGGTCAGATGAGACCAAAATTGAGCTCTTTGGCATCAACTCAACTCACTGTGTTTGGAGGAGGAGGAATGCTGCCTATGACACCAAGAACACCATCCCCACCGTCAAACATGGAGGTGGAAACATTATGCTTTGGGGGTGTTTTTCTGCTAAGGGGACAGGACAACTTCACTGCATCAAAGGGACGATGGACGGGGCCATGTACCGTCAAATCTTGGGTGAGAACCTCCTTCCCTCAGCCAGGGCATTGAAAATGGGTCGTGGATGGGTATTCCAGCATGACAAAAACACACGGCCAAGGCAACAAAGGAGTGGCTCAAGAAGAAGCACATTAAGGTCCTGGAGTGGCCTAGCCAGTCTCCAGACCTTAATATCATAGAAAATCTGTGGAGGGAGCTGAAGGTTCGAGTTGCCAAACGTCAGCCTCGAAACCTTAATGACTTGGAGAAGATCTGCAAAGAGGAGTGGGACAAAATCCCTCCTGAGATGTGTGCAAACTTGGTGGCCAACTACAAGAAACGTCTGACCTCTGTGATTGCCAACAAGGGTTTTACCACCAAGTACTAAGTCATGTTTTGCAGAGGGGTCAAATACTTATTTCCCTCATTAAAATGCAAATCAATTTATAATTTTTTTTACATGCGTTTTTCTGGATTTTTGTTGTTGTTATTCTGTCTCTCACTGTTCAAATAAACCTACCATTAAAATTATAGACTGATCATGTCTTTGTCAGTTGAAAAACGTACAAAATCAGCAGGGGATCAAATGTTTTTTTCCCTCACTGTATAGGCTTCATGCTCCAGCACTTTCACTTCTGTGAAGTCTTCCCTCCCCAACTGGAGGGACAATCACTATTTAATAATAATAATAATAATAATATGCCATTGGTCCCGGGGATCGAACCCACTACCCTGGCGTTACAAGCGCCGTGTTCTACCAGCTGAGCTACAGAGGACACATATTTCCCCCTCATTATCCAACTGCCCGCCCACATTTTCCTTCTAACGCACACAGTAGAAGTGTGTGTGTGTGTGTGTGTGTGCGGAGAGAGAGAGAGAGAGAGAGAGAGAGAGAGAGAGAGAGAGAGAGAGAGAGAGAGAGAGAGAGAGAGAGAGAGAGAGAGAGAGAGAGAGAGAGAGAGAGAGAGAGAGAGACTGTGACCTCCTCAGACCAATTAGCAGAACGCCCAGAATATGTTCTGGAAGTTAAGATAGGAGACATTGCTCAGTTTCTTGGGAACAGCCAGTCACCTTCAGGAACCAACCCTATGTAGCTTTTTGTGTAGCAGTATATAAGAGGCCTAAAGGGACAGACCAAGATAGAGTGAGAGAAGATGCATACTGTGCACAATTCAAGGCTATCTCTTCAGACAATAAAATGTTCCCTTACACTCCACTGTCCTGCCCCATGATCCCCAGGAGGACCAGTGTTTCTCTGGCTGCTGAGGTTACATTGAGCCACAGCTGGCCCCTCAGTCCTCACCAGGACACACACACACTGCAGTGCTCTGCTCTGCCTGTTGGGAGACTACATACACAGATGGTCCAGAATCTGTTGTGTATGAGGATGGAGTCTGGGGTTTGAAATGTCTGTCCGTCGGTCCATCCAGACTTGTTCAATGCGTGGTATGAAAAGATGGCAGTGGTGCGTGTGTCCATAAGAGGGGAATCTAGTGACATGGTTGGATTATGAGGCATCATAGAAAGTGCATCATCACCAGCGGGGTTTTGCACAGAGTCTGCGCAGTGTGTGGTAGAGATGAAAATAGGTTATGTAACCAACTAACCCCTAGGACTCAGCCCTAACCCATCTGACCTTGCTCCTAAGCCCTCTCATTTTGGCCCTGGTTTGACTGTTTGGCTCTGAGCTACGCTACAAGTGTTGTTGAGTTGATATAGAATGATGATACACTATAGCATGGTCTGTGACATCTCTGCCTGTGGCTTTAAAATCATCAAAAAAAGTTCCGAAAAAGTTCAAAGGTTAGGGGTATTTTCTGCTCATGTACAGTATAAGAACTGGAGGGTTCCAGTAAAAGCCAACTGTAAATGTAAACAAGGACTACTCAAGGTTGCTGTGATATTGGTTGTGTACACGCATGTGTTAGTGTGCGGGTTGGCAGGCTGACTCATTCTAGTAACACACAGAGTGATGCTGGGTTTGAGTTTCTCACCCCTAGCCGCTCCACCAGCTCTCTCAGACATAGAATGATTGGGAAAGGGAAGGCCAGAATGTGCTGGGGTGGTAGGATGGTAGTGGGAGGCAGCTGGAACCACGTGCCCATGTTGGAGGCTCTCGCCTGGGCAGGTGGTGGTATGACGGCCCCAGGCTGCTAGTTCTTTCCGTGGAGCTCCAGGCCTGTGAGTGCAGAAAGAGGCTAATCGTGACTGCAAGGCAGAGGACACTCTGGCCATCTAACATGGTCTCTCTGTTCGCAATCACTTTCTGTTACTTTTTCACAGTCACACATAAACATATTCGACCTCCTGCTCACACATAAACATATTCGACCTCCTGCTCACACATACACTTACACACATGCACACGTGTGAACACACACACACACACACACTTTGTTCGCTTTCACTTTCCTCCTCCACATGCACAAACACACACCTACACACATTACACACATATATAACACACACACACACACATTCTGTTCCTCACACCTTCCCATTCCAGAGAGGCAGCATGTTACCCAGAGCTTCCTTTCTCATGGTGATGACTCATTGACAGGTGTCACTCGAGATCCCCCTCTGTCACAGCTAGTATGACAGATAAGAGAAACACAATACACATTCAAGAAACAGAAAACCTGATTGGGCAGCAGAAACTTCCTAAAATAACTAATTTATGGTTAACAGGTGTTGGAGCACTCGAAAAAACAGGCAGACATATTTATCTTCTTACTCTCAGGCTTTATACCAACACGTATACTGACATTTGACGGATCCTCAGTGACGTCTTCCTCAGATAAAAAAATCACTGTCTGTGTCACACTGTACTGTAAATTACAAGTGTCTTAGTGCCATTTATTAGCCTTGGACTGGGTGAATGTACAGTATATGTCTAAGTGTGTCTGGGCAATGTGAATTCTTGATGGCTAAGGACATGTGTTGAGCAGAGCAGGGGGATAACAGTGATGGTTCTATAAAGACGGTGTGTATAATGATGTAATGCAGGAGAGGAAAGGCCAGGGCCAGACAAGAGTCCAGACGGTTGAAGGACAAACTATCACGGCTCAGGATAAGACCCAGATGCAGACACAGGAGGCGGATAGTATGAGTCTCTGAGTTTATTACAGTACAAGGGGCAGGCAATCGGTAGGTCAAGGCAGGCAAAGAGTTGTAATCCAAATCAGAGTCAGGCAGGTACAGGACGGCAGGCAGGATCAGGGCCAGGACAGGCAGAAAGGTCTGAACTAGGAAGACTAGAAAAAGCAAAAACTAGAGCACATGAAACACGGGAACGCACTGGTAGGACTTGACGGGACAAGACGAACTGGCAACAGACAAACAGAAAACACAGGTATAAATACACATGAGGTAATGGGAGACACCTGGTGGGGATTGGAGACAATCACAAGACAGGTGAAACAGATCAGGGTGTGACACAAACTGCCTAATGACTCCATGTGTTAATGTCAGCTCAGCTCCTCTCCTCACTCTCAATATGTCCTCATGACACTTACTCATACATGTCGGGTATGAAGTGTTAGCACTGGTGCAGTACTCACTTTTTTGTTTTGGAAATATATATATACAGTCTTGCTGTACTACTGTAATGTGAGACTGGTGTTAAAAACACTCCTGTTTATCTGCAGCAGTTCTAATAAACAAGTGTGGGAACGTACACACACACAAACAAATACACTCTAAAACAGCAGCATGCACAGCATTCCTGACATCTACAGTATCTCCTCTATCCCAGGCAGGCCTTTTATGGTCACAGTGATCAATACTGCACATGTTTTATAGTGAGTCCAGGCTTCAAACAGCTTCAAACATTCCCATCTCTAACCCTCACTCCCTTCCTGCTCCTCTCACCCCTCTCCTCTCACACTATAGGAGACACTAACCAGGGGGCTGAGGAGCTCCAGCTCAAGGGTTGCGTCCCTATGGGCCCTGGTCAAAAGTAGTGTACGATGTAGGGAATATGGTGCCGTTTGTGACACAGTAGGTCTACTAACAGCCAAGCCTCCACTCCCTCCAGCATTCAGCAGACCTTTCTTGGCCTCCCTCTATCTGGGCTCCCAACCTGCCTGTGAGGGGGAAAGAAGGTGCTGTGGAGCTCCTTTAAAGCTCAGCCTAAGCTCTTATTTCATGGTTGGGTTTACCTTTCAGTCCGACTCACAATGAGCCATGCACCATTGGAGCTACTTAGCAGGGTAATACATTTTTTTTTTTTTGTGGAGGTGTCACTCTGTGCAGAAGGCAACCTGGCTCTGGACCACTGTTCCCTCACCACCCTCACCCCCTCACACTCCCCTGGGGGCAGGCAGGCAGGAGGGTTAGGGCTCTGCTCCAGTGCCTTGGCTAATGTGGGTCTGCGATGTGACTCCCTGCTCCACTTGTTTTGGCCAGGCCGCCTGCTGGTTTAACTGGTGCAGTTGGACTGGCTGCCTGTAGCCCACGGCTAACCTACATAGACAGGCTTCATCTCTCCCACACACACATCATTTTAATACAGCACTACACACAACACCACACTACACCACACCACACCACACAACACCAGACTACACTACACAATGCCATTTACACACCAGAACAACACCGTTAAATCAACACAATCTGCACCTCACACAGAGGAGGGATGACTAAGAGGATTTATTCCCCAAAAGAGAGAGTGTGTGTGTGTGTGTGTTTGTGTGTGTGTGTAAAATGTGTTCTGTGATAGCTCAGTTCCTATTGGGATTATTTTGGCTCCCCTCTCTGCTACATTTGAGCATATTTTTCTTTGGTTTGATATCCTATTGTTGTACAGTACAGCCCCTCAAAATACCCCCATTTATTTCACTGTGCTGAAACTGTGTTGTTGGGTTGGAACGTATATTCATTTGGGGTATACCAGAGAGTAGAATGGATCTAATACATGTGGAGATTGCAGTCTGTCTCAATTTCAGAGAGAACACTTGTTTGGATTTAGGCATTTATATCTGTCTCTTCTCCTCTCCATAATGAATCTGTTACTCCTGCTGTTGAAGTGAAGCTCTTTGGTCTAACTCTACTATCTCTGTCTAAATCCCCTCACTCATCCGCTTTCATGATAAGATATTGTGCGCTCCGATTTCTTTGATCTTCCTTCAACATTTTTGAGACATGTTGGTAGACAGTACATTATGTATAATCTCCTTCATATTTGACTAATTCTCTATTTTTCTCTCTCTCCCTCTCGCATCCCTCTGTCTTCATCACTCCTTTTCATCTCTCTCCGCTCTCTCTCTTCATCATCCATCCATCCCTCTCTCCCTCTCTCTCTTTGTCTCTCTCTCCCTCCACCCTCTCTCTTCATCCATCCATGTATCTTTCTTTCTCTCTCTCTCTCTCTCTCTCTCTCTCTCTCTCTCTCTCTCTCTCTCTCTCTCTCTCTCTCTCTCTCTCTCTCTCTCTCTCTCTCGCTCTCTCTCTCTCTCTCTGTCTCTCTCTCCATCTCTCCATGTAGAGTCTGTGAGCAGGTGAGTGCGGGACCCTGTCTGCCCCACTGTCCAGCGACATAATGAGCTGGAGCTTCCTCACGCGGCTGCTGGAGGAGATCCACAACCACTCCACCTTCGTGGGGAAGCTGTGGCTCACCGTGCTTGTCGTCTTCCGCATCGTTCTCACCGCCGTCGGGGGAGAGTCCATCTACTACGACGAGCAGAGCAAGTTCGTCTGCAACTCGGGCCAGCCAGGCTGCGAGAACGTCTGCTATGACGCCTTCGCGCCGCTATCGCACGTCCGCTTCTGGGTCTTCCAGATCATCCTGGTGGCCATGCCATCTCTCATGTACATGGGCTACGCTGTCAACAAGATCGCCCGGCTGGACGAGGACAAGGGCGGGGGAGGGGTGACCACTGAGACAGGGGGAGGGGGTGGAGGGGGCTACACCCACCGGAGGCCCAGGAAGATCTGCTTCGGGGCGCGGCAGCACCGGGGTATAGAGGAGGATCAGGACCAGGACCAAGAGGATGATCCTATGATCTACGAGGTGCCTGAGCCCGAGCCACCTCGCCGGGTCGACCCACTGGCCCCAAGGCCCAAGCCCAAGGTACGCCATGACGGGCGGCGGCGTATCCAGGGTGACGGGCTGATGCGTATCTACGTGATGCAGCTGGTGACTCGCACGGCGCTGGAGGCGGGCTTCCTGGCGGGCCAGTACCTGCTGTACGGCTTCCGCGTGATTCCTGTGTTCGTGTGCTCCTTCAAGCCCTGCCCCCACAGTGTGGACTGCTTTGTGTCGCGGCCCACGGAGAAGACCATCTTCCTGCGCATCATGTACGGCGTCACTGTGCTCTGCCTCACCCTCAACGTGTGGGAGATGCTGCACCTGGGCATCGGGACCATCTGTGACATCCTGCGCCGTCGCCGCTGCCCGCCCCAGGAGGACGAGTACCAGCTGGGGCTGCTGGGGCCCAGCGTGGGGGTCTCCGTGGGGGTGCCAGGGCCGGAGCCGGGTGCAGGGGGAGGGGTGGTGGGGGATGGGGGTGCTGACTACGTGGGGTACCCGTTCTCGTGGAATGCCCCGTCGGCTCCGCCGGGCTACAACATCGTGGTGAAGCCGGAGCAGATCCCCTACACGGACTTGAGCAACGCCAAGATGGCGTGCAAGCAGAACCGGGCCAACATCGCCCAGGAGGAGCAGCAGCAGTTTGGGAGTAACGAGGACAATTTCCCCACTGGAGGGGAGACCCGCGTGGCCCTCAACAAGGACATGATCCTGCATGCCCATGACCAGCTAGAGGCAGCCATCCAGGCCTACAGCCAGCAGCACAGGGCAGAGGAACACCTGGGGGACAACCATGATGACAAGCCCCAGAGCAACATCACCCAGGCCCAGCCGCAGCCTCAGCCTCAGCCTCACAAGGAGCGCAAGCACCGCTTCAAACACGGCAAGGGGGGCAGCAGTGGAGGAGGGACTGGGAGCAGCAGCAACAGCAGCAGTAGCAAGTCAGGGGAGGGTAAGCCCTCTGTGTGGATTTGACCCAGTACACACACATATAGACATACAAACACACACACACACACTCCAGCCCTGGCCTGAGCCAGCACTGACGGAGCCCCATATCCTTGTAGTGTGTGTGTCAGTGAGGGAAGGGGTGTCCCCGAAAACACTAGGGCCGGCCCTGAATGGAGGGCTGAGGTAGTGGGATGTCATGTTGTCTTTCTGTGGATATTTCAACACCATGTTGTGCCTTTACAAATCCCACAAGCTGGAGGAGACTAGCCTACAGTAGTATGTTAGTGTGGACAGGTGAGGAGAGGTGTGTCAGGAGCATTAGTGATTTTGCAGCACGCAGTTGTTTGTCTGGGCTGTCACTGTCTAACCTAAAACACACTGACACAACTCTCTGAAACAGTCTCTATGTGTTTCTGTCCTTCGCTTTTCCAGTTCCGAAGCAGACACTTGTTCTCTGTTGTCTTCCTACTGTCCCAGTTCTTCCAGTAGCCTGACGACTCACACTAAATTATTTTGTTGTTCGCTGCATACTTTAGTCTGAGCCTGCCATCGTTTAAGTCATTTGTGGGGACGAGGGGCACGTGGGGCATTGTACAAAACAAAGTAATCAGCGATTGAATCGTCTCTAACCAATCAGAGCCCATGACGAATTTTCAAACTGCCGCTTTACCCACGTGTGTTCTGGCTCTGGCCTAACCCATCGGTTTCTGGACCAAGCAGATGGCCTCGAATGTGTTCACATTCGGTGAGGGTCGGGGAGGTACTCTCATCCAGACTCATTGCAGAGAAGAAACTAACGTCTGTGGGCGTGGCGTAGTGTTTGGGGGATTCTGGGCAGCCAGGCAAGTCTTCCAGAGGATATTGGGCTGAGAAAATGTATCAATCGTTATCACAGTCTCTTTTTGGGGATTTCTGATCCATTTATTTATATCCGTCCATTCTCTTGGTGATCCTGATTTCCATTCCAGATTTCGATCAAGCTAATCTGCTGGCTGACTTTCTGCAAAGTCACGGACTTCATAATACATTGGCATCAGAATGAATGGACATCATAATGCAATGACATCATAATGCAATGAATGACATCGTAATGCAAAGACAGTATAAAACAATGACTTTATAATGCAATGACATCATAATGCAATGACTTCCTAATGCAATGATAATAATGAAAAGGTCAATCATAATGTCGATGTTCACCTTCCCTGAAGGCTATTGTCTGTCTATTATCTCTCCAAGGTCACTGATGTTTAATGTGTGTGTGACTGTATATCTGACGAAGGCCAAGTCTTTGAGTGCATCCTCCAAAGATGGAGAGGGACAGTTCATGGCTTGATCAGATGAAAGTAAGTGGTCAGGGAGATGGTTGATGGAGATGGAGTCTGGTGAAGACCTTGTAGAGGGCTACTCTGGGAACCAGCCTGAGTCATGGAACCACTGGAGTTCACCTCCTTCACAATGTGTATGAGAAGCATGAATTAATACCATTTATTGTTAACTCCCTCTGTAAACATGCACTCTTTTCACTTTATTTTCTCTGTGTTTCTCCAACTAGTGTGTCTCTAGTTCTCTCCAGTTTGGACCTGTGTAAGGTTTTCTCAGTACTGGGTTGACATTTCATCTGTCTGGTTATTGAGTGCCCCCTGGTGGTATAGCTTTTAAACTAAGGATTTATCATCCCCTTAGTACAATATTACTTGCTTTCTTTTGGTATCTTACTAGTACTTACTCATTTCTAGTTACCAATGATCACCCTGCATTCCAAACACCTGAAGTTAGTCTCTCCAGTTACACAGTAGCCCACTGTTAGTTTTCCACGGGCAATTTCCTTTTCAACCTTTCTTACAAGAGTCTTCCATACAGTGTTCTATATGAGACCAACAAGGCTGCAATAAAAACAGCTCTCTAAGCTAGCTGTGTTGATGAAGATCTGCCTCTCTGTTCTCCTCTGTCCAAGTATTTCTCTGAACTGCCATATAGGCTGCGTCCCAAAAAGCACCCTATTCCCTATGGGCCCTGATCAAAAGTACTGCAATACTTGTTCTCTGTTGTCTTCCTACTGTCCCAGTTCTTCCAGTAGCCTGACGACTCACACTAAATTATTTTGTTGTTCGTGGCTTGCGAAAGTATTCACCTCCCTTGGCATTTTTCCTATTTTGTTGCCTTACAACATGGAATTAAAATGGATTTTTGGGGGGTTTGTATCATTTGATTTACACATGCCTACCACTTTGAAGATGCAACATTTTTTTAAAATTGTGAAACAAACAAGAAATAAGACAAAAAAAATAATAATAACTTGAGCGTGCATAACTATTCACCCCCCCCCCCAAAGTCAATACTTTGTAGGGCCACCTTTTGCAGCAATTACAGCTGCAAGTCTCTTGGGGTATGTCTCTATAAGCTTGGCACATCTAGCCACTGGGATTTTTGCCCATTCTTCAAGGCAAAACTGCTCCAGCTCCTTACATTTACATTTTAGTCATTTAGCAGACGCTCTTATCCAGAGCGACTTACAGTTAGTGCATACATAAAAAATGTTCATACCCCCTGTGGGAATCAAACCCACAACCCTGGCATTGCAAACGCCATGCTCTATCAACTGAGCTACATCCCTGCCGGCCATTCCCTCCCCTACCCTGGACGACGCTGGGCCAATTGCGCGCCGCCCCATGGGTCTCCCGGTCGTGGCCGGCTACGACAGAGCCTGGATGGGTTCTGCAGAACCCAAGTCCAGCAGAACCCAAGTTGGATGGGTTCTGCTGGTGTACAGCAATCTTTAAGTCATACCACAGATTCTCAATTGGATTGAGGTCTGGGCTTTGACTAGGCCATTCCAAGACATTTAAATGTTTCCCCTTAAACCAAGTGTTGCTTTAGCAGCATGCTTAGGGTCATTGTACTGGAAGGTGAACCTCCGTCCCAGTCTCAAATCTCTGGAAGACTGAAACAGGTTTCCCTCAAGAATTTCCCTGTATTTAGCGCCATCCATCATTCCTTCAATTCTGACCAGTTTCCCAGTCCCTGCCGATGAAAAACATCCCAACAGCATGATGCTGCTACCACCATGCTTCACTGTGGGGATGGTGTTCTCGGGGTGATGAGAGGTGTTGGGTTTGCGCCAGACATAGCGTTTTCCTTGATGGCCAAAAGTCTCATCTGACCAGAGTACCTTCTTCCATATGTTTGGGGAGTCTCCCACATGCCTTTCGGTGAACACCAAACGTGTTTGCTTATTTTTTTCTTTAAGCAATGGCTTTTTTCTGGCCACTCTTCCGTAAAGCCCAGCTCTGTGGAGTGTACGGCTTAAAGTGGTCCTATGGACAGATACTCCAATCTCCGCTGTGGAGCTTTGCAGCTCCTTCAGGGTTATCTTTGGTCTCTTTGTTTCCTCTCTGATTAATGCCCTCCTTGCCTGGTCTGTGAGTTTTGGTGGGCGGCCCTCTCTTGGCAGGTTTGTTGTCCATTTTTTAATAATGGAATTAATGGCGCTCCGTGGGATGTTCAAAGTTTCGGATATTTTTTTATAACCCAACCCTGATCTGTACTTCTCCACAACTTTGTCCCTGACCTGTTTGGAGAGCTCCTTGGTCTTCATGGTGCCGCTTGCTTGGTGGTGCCCCTTGCGTAGTGGTGTTGCAGACTCTGGGGCCTTTCAGACCAGGTGTATATATACTGAGATCATGTGACAGATTATGTGACACTTAGATTGCACACAGGTGGACTTTATTTAACTAATTATGTGACTTCTGAAGGTAATTGGTTGCACCAGATCTTATTTAGGGGCTTTATAGCAAAGGGTGTGAATACATATGCACGCACCACTTTTCTGTTATTTATTCTTTGGAATTTTTTTGATTTTTAAAATTTCACTTCACAAATTTGGACTATTTTGTGTATGTCCATTACATGAAATCCAAATAAAAATCCATTTAAATTCCAGGTTGTAATGCAACAAAATAGGAAAAACGCCAAGGGGGATGAATACTTTTGCAAGGCACTGTAGGGAATAGGGTGCCATTTGGGATTAAGCCATAGAGACCAAACACTGTTAGTGTGATGAAGGCAGCGTCACTGCCATTGCCAAGACAACTTTAGGCTACTATACAGCCAAGGAATACTGTGGCCATACTACCTGAACCATAAAGGAGATGTACCTGTGTACTGTATGTAAGACCAATCCTTTGTATTTTTTGTAAAAGTCGCTCTTTTTTCTATTTTGTGTAAGTGAGTTTCGGTGTGTTTTTGGGAGGTCTAATGTAGCAGAGGTTGAATTGGGGTAGTTTTTTTTTTCTTCAGACCAGTAGTGTTAAAAAAGAAAACGTTTTTTCTTCAATAAAGATTTTTAAAATAAACAATAGATATTGTTTTTACAGATCATTTTTTCTAGAATTGGTTTTCTTTCATTGCCTTCAAATTGTAAAAAAAAAATATATTTTTATATGTACAGTAGTTGTGTATCATGTTGTTGATGTGTAAAATAAAAAAATGTAATTGCCAAATGTATCCTTGTATGGAAATAGACGCGTATTTGCCATGTAGCAAACTTCTGGGCCCATATTCTGAAATCATCTCAGAGTAGGAGTGCTGATCTAGGATCAGGTTGGCCTTTAAGATTGTAATTACACTCAGTGTACAAAACATTAAGAACACCTGCTCTTTCCATGACTTAGACTGACCAGCTGAATCCAGGTGAAAGTTATGATCCATTATTAATGCCACTTGTTAAATCCACTTCAATCAGTGTAGATGAAGGGGAGGAGACAGGTTAAAGAAGGAGTTTTAAGCCTTGAGACAATTGAGACATGGATTGTGTATGTGTGCCATGTTTAAGTGCCTTTGAACGGGGTATGGTAGTAGGTGCCAGGCGCAGCGGTCTGTGTCAAGAACTGCAACGCTGCTGGGTTTTTCATGCTCAACAGTTTCCTGTGTGTATCAAGAATGGTCCACCACCCAAAGGACATCCAGTCAACTTGACACAACTGTGGGAAGCATTGGAGTAAACATGGGTCAGCATCCCTGTGGAACGCTTTCGACATCTTCTGAGGGCAAAAGAGGGGGGGGAAGGTATTCTTAATGTTTTGTACACTCAGATATTAGGAAGGTATTCTTAATGTTTTGTACACTGTAGATCAGCAATACTACTCTGAGACGCTTTGTGAATACGGGCCCTGGTCTGTGTCTTATTAAAACGTTCTGAGTAGTGAGTAGTTCTGACCAGCTGTGTGTATAGGAGCGTGCCAGGTTTTGGGAATGGGGGAGAAACTGCCAAATCTTTCTTAGCTCTGCTCGACAGTAACGTTTCCCAATTTTAGGACTAATAATCCTGCTCTTTCTGTCCTAGTTGTAGTGTTGGTTTACTATGGGTAGACCTTTCTCCTGTTAGGCCTCTCTTAAATCTCACTAACCTATGTAAACTAATCTATGGGGGTGCCACAGGGTTCAATTCTTGGGCCGACTCTTTTCTCCGTGTATATCAATGATGTCGCTTTTGCTGCTGGTGACTCTCAGATCCACCTCTACGCAGATGACACCATTTTGTATACATCTGGCCCTTCATTGGACACTGTGTTAACAAACCTCCAAACGAGCTTCAATGCCATACAACACTCCTTCCGTAGCCTCTAACTGCTCTTAAACACTAGTGAAACTAAATGCATGCTCTTCAATCGAACGCTGCTGGCACCCGCCTACCCGACTAGAATCACTACTCTCGACGGGTTTGACCTAGAGTATGTGGACAACTACAAATACCTAGGTGTCTAGTTAGACTGTAAACTCTCCTTCCAGACTCACATTAAGCATCTCCAATCCAAAGTTAAATCTAGAATTGGGTTCCTATTTCGCAACAAAGCCTCCTTCACTCATGCTGCCAAACATGCCCTCGTAAAACTGACTATCCTACCGATCCATGACTTCGGCGATGTAATTTACAAAATAGCCTCCAACACTCTACTCAGCAAATTGGATGTAGTCTATCACAGTGCCATCCGTTTTGTCACCAAAGCCCCATATACTACCCACCACTGTGACCTGTACACTCTTGTTGGCTGGTCCTCACTACATATTTGTCGCCAAACCCACTGGCTCCAGGCCATCTATACATCACTGCTAGGCAAATCTCCGCCTTATCTTAGCTCATTGGTCACCATAGCAACACCCACCCGTAGTATGCGCTCCAGCAGGTATATCTCACTGGTCATCCCCAAAGCCAACACCTCCTTTGGCCGCCATTCCTTCCAGTTCTCTGCTGCCAATGACTGGAACGAACTGCAAAAATCTCTGAAGCTGGAGACTCTTATCTCCCTAACTAACTTTAAGCATCAGTTGTCAGAGCACCTTACCGATCACTGCACCTGTACACAGCCCTTTTGAAATTAGCCCACTCAACTACCTCATCCCCATATTGTTATTTATTTTGCTCATTTGCACCCCAGTATCTCTATTTGCACATCATCTCTTGCACATCTATCATTCCAGTGTTAATACTAATTGTAATTATTTTGCACTATGGCCTATTTATTGCCTTACCGCCATAACTTGCTACATTTGCACACACTGTATATATATTTTCTGTGGTATTTTTGACTTTATGTTTTGTTTTACCCCATATGTAACTCTGTGTTGTTGTTTTTATCACACTGCTTTGCTTTATCTTGGCCAGGTCGCAGTTGTAAATGAGAACTTGTTCTCAACTGGCTTACCTGGTTAAATAAAGGTTAAATTAAAAAATTTAAAAAATAATACTTCATAACCTATAGTAACCAATTCAAATGAGAAAAAAACCCCACTCCTTATAAGTAATAATCCTATAGCCTACTGTACATGTTCAGTGCCACGTGTCCATGGTGATAAGGCAACCAACAGGCAGGCATAAATCACAGGAAGTACTCCGTCCAGTCAGCTTCTCCTCTGGTAGTGATTGGCTGATTGACATGGACGCCAGGCAACCACTCACTATGCTCTGATCCCAGCAAACCGCAGGTGATTTATATCAACCGCCCAGTGAAATCAAATCACATGTTATTGGTCACATACACATATTTTGCAGATGTTATCGCAGGTGCAGCTAAATGCTTAGGTTTCTAGCTCCAACAGTGCAGTAATACCTGACAATAATACACACAAAACATTTAAAGAAAGGAATTAAGAAATATCAGAACTAGCAATGTCAAGAGTACGGAATATAAATACATATGTATTCAATGCATTCGGAAAGTATTCTAACCCCTTGACTTTTTCCACATTTTGTTACGTTACAGCCTTATTCTAAAATGTATTCAACCGTTTTTTCCCTCATCAATCTACACACAATACCCGCTAATGATAAAGCAAAAACAGGTTTTTAGAAATTGTTGCTAATTATATTACATTTACATAAGTATTCAGACCCTTTACTCAGTACTTTGTTGAAGCACCTTTGGCAGCGATTACAGCCTCAAGTCTTATTGGGTATGACGCTACAAGCTTGGCACACCTGTATTTGTGGAGTTTCTCCCATTCTTCTCTGCAGATCCTCTCAAGCTCTGTCAGGTTGGATGGGGAGCGTTGCTGCACAGCTATTTTCAGGTCTCTCCAGAGATGTTCGATCGGGTTCAAGTCCGGGCTCTGGCTGGGCCACTCAAGGACATTCAGAGACTTGTCCTGAAGCTACTCCTGCGTTGTCTTGGCTGTGTGCTTAGGGTCATTGTCCTGTTGGAAGGTGAACCTTCGCCCCAGTCTGAGGTCCTGAGCGTTCTGGAGCAGGTTTTCATCAAGGATCTCTCTGTACTTTGCTCCGTTCATCTTTGCCTCGATCCTGACTAGTCTCCCAGTCCCTGCCACTAAAAAACATGCCCACAGCATGATGCTGCCATCACCATGCTTCATCGTAGGTATGGTGCCAGGTTTCCTCCAGACGTGACGCTTGGCATTCAGGCCAAAGAGTTCAATCTTGGTTTCATCAGACCAGAGAATATTGTTTCTCATGGTCTGAGAGTCTTTAAATAAGGTATTTCTGTTTTTTATTTTTAATAAATGTGCAAACATTTCTAAAAACCTATTTTCGCTTTGTCATAATGGGGTATTGTGTGTAGATTGCTGAGCATTTTTTTAAACATTATTTTAGAATAATGCTGTAACATAACAAAATGTGGAAAAGGTCAAGGGGTCTTTCCGAAGGCACTGTATGCGTGTATAGATGTGTGTGTATAGACATTATAGACAGTATATGAATAGAAAAGGTGTGTACAGCAGTAGTTATATAGGATGAGCTTTGACTAGAATACAGTATATACATAAGAAGTCGGTAAAACAGTATGAAACATTATTCAAGTGACAAGTGTTCAATGACTATGTACATAGGGCAGCAGCCTCCAAGTTGTAGGGTAGAGTACCAGGTGGTAGCTGGCTAGGAACAGTCTGATGGCCTGGATATAGAAACTGTTTTTCAGTCTCTCTGTCCCAGCTTTGATGCAACTGTACTGTCTCCACCTGCTAGTGGGGTGAACAGGCTGTGGCTCGAGTGGCTGAGGTCCTTGGTGATCTTCAATGTCAATCTCTCTCTTCCTTTTTTTTTTTTTACAAGGCAATCAGCCCACATTAAATTCAGCCCAGGAGAAAAAAACGTTTATTTTCATTTAGATTATGGACTTTCTAAAGTAGTTTAAGTTACCTTAAGGGGCATTCTTGAAGGGTGGCATTTGGGCATGGCATTTTGAAAAAAATGAACTTCCTTTTTCTATATATATTTTTTTACATTTAAATGTATTTGGGTACATCTTCCTATTCTGAATCAACTAATATGGTATCTCAATGGCTTTAGATAATGTTTACCATTATGATAACATTGTGTCACCAGTAGGAGTAGTAACCAATGAGGATTTTCTGAAATGGATGCCACAAGTGCTCAAATCTAAGGTCATCAATTCTTTAAAAATAATTTACTAAAGTGGTATGTTTAATCATTTTACTCACAATGTTATTTCCCTTCATTTAAATTGACTTATGCCGTGTTCACGTGCTTGTCGGAACAAGGAAACTCAGACATTTCTGACTTGCTAACTGGTTGTAGTTACACACGTGCCGTGTTCAACCAGTTAGCAAGTCGGAAATTTCAGTGTTTCCAGTTCTGACTAGCACGTGAATGTGGCATAACACCAAGTGACACTTTGGATTTAGACACACAAAATGATCAACGGAATCCTCAAATTTATGACATACTAAAAAGGTGTGATTAGCTAAGAATTTTCTTTAATATATAGGCCCCTCCCCCAATAACAGTTTGCCAAGTTATTTATTTTTTAACTAGGAAAGTCAGTTAAGAACAAATTCTTATTTACAATGACAGCCTACATCGGCCAAACCCGGACGACGCTGGGCCAATTGTGCACTGCCCTATGGGACACCCAATCACGGCCGGTTGTGATACAGCCTGGAATCGAACCAGGGGGTCTGTAGTGATGCCTCAAGCACTGAGGTGCAGTGCCTTAGACCGCTGCGCCACTCAGGAGCCCAATGGATCAATGTAATCAGTGATTTTAAAGGCGGTAACACCAATGACATAAAACTGAGGGACACACATTATACTAGTAAAATTGTTTTCTTTTAATTGCCTTCTTTGTTTTTATTGATCTATACAATATATTACATACTTTTGTTCACTGTCTAGCATTCAAAATGATAGATAGATTTCTCTAAATACCTAAAACGTCACTACACCTCTATACATCACCAGTGGGACAAGCCAATTTGCTAGCCTACAATGCATAAAAATAGATGTGTTGCAGTATAAAGGACTTACATATATTTTGGTATTAAATAACAGTTCATTAAAACGGAAAATGCATTATTTGTCATGTTTTTGTCATTTTAAAGTGTTTTTACATGGTGCCAAAATCAAGGGGCAGCATTTACCACCGCAATTCCAGAATGACCCTTAAAGAGGCAGGGGGAGAGCTGGGCCCCTCTTTGAAATCAAACTGTGTACAGTATATAGACTAAAAGCCACAGAGAAAATTAAAGGCCTAGACTGGGTGTGTTAGGGGCCTGTACAGGGTCTGTAGAGGCTCTACATGGGCTCTATAGGGGCCTAGAGTCTATGTATACATCCCAAATGGCACCCTATTCCCTATATAGTGCACTACTTTTACGGTGCCATTTGGGATGTATCCTGTATAAGCTGTGTCCAGTAGGGGGCAGCTGTCTCCATGTGGCTCCAGCCAGCAGACCCTCATTGGGACCTGGTCCCAGGCAGTATAGGGGCCATCTCAGAGAGGAGGAAGGCTGAGGCCCCATCTGTTACACATCTGAGCATCAGTCAGTACGGTCTGGGGTGCCTTATGGCTCCGATATGGGGCCTGTGTGGTTTGGACTTGTGTGCATGTGTACTTTCGTGCAGGGGCGGACTGGCCATCTAGCATTTCGGGCAAATGCCAGATGGGCTGGTCCATTTTTAGCCCAGTGGGCCTATCTAACTTTTGCGCAAAATGATAATTATCTGGCTAATAATGGGGGCCTCAAGGAAAAAAATTGCCCGATGTGGGGGCCTTGAGGAAGAAAAATGGGCCAGAGTGGGGGCCTCAAGGAAAACTATTTGTCACGCCCTGGCTCTGGGACTCATATGTTGAGCCAGGGTGTGTAGATTCTATGTGTTTGTGTTTCTATGTTAGGATCTAGTTCATGTGTATCTATGTTGGCCGGGGTGGTTCTCAATCAGAGGCAACGAGAATCAGCTGTTGCTTGTTGTCTCTGATTGGGAACCATACTTAGGCAGCCTGTTTGGCACAGTGTATTGTGGGATCTTGTTCCGTGTATGGTTTGTGTTTTGTTACCAAGGACTTCACGTATCGTTTTGTTGTTTTGTTCGTGTGGTGAATAATTAATAAAGTATGTTCGCATTCCGCGCTGTGCATTGGTCCAATCCTTTCGACGATCGTGACACTATTGTCCGGTGTGTTATACAGTGCCTTCAGAAAGTATTCATACCCCTTGACTTATTACACATTTGTTGTGTTACAGCCTGATTTCAAAATGGGTTAAATTATTATTGTTCTCTCACCTATCTATACCCCATAATGACAAAGTGAAAACATGTTTTTAGACATTTTTGCTAATGTATTGAAAATGAAATACAGCGATTACATCTGTGAGTCTTTCTGGGTTAGTCTCTAAGAGCTTTGCACACCTGGATTATACAATATTTGCACATTATTCTCTTAAAAATTCTACAGGCTATGTCAAATTGGTTGTTGATCATTGCTAGACAGCCATTTTCAAGTCTTGCCATAGATTTTTCAAGCCGATTTAAGTCAAAATATGTAACCAGGCCACTCAGGAACATTCAATATTGTCTTGGTAAGCAACTCCAGTGTATATTTGGCCTTATGTTTTAGGTTATTGTCCTGCTGAAAAGGGAATTTGTCTCCCAGTGTCTGTTGGAAAGCAGACTGAACCAGGTTTTCCTCAAGGATCTTGCCTGTGCTTAGATATATTCTGTTTATTTTATCAAAAAAAAACATCCCCAGTCCTTGCTGATGACAAGCATACCAATAACATGATGCAGCCACCACCATACTTGAAAATATGAAGAGTGGTACTAAGTGATGTGTTGTGTTGGATTTGCCCCAAACATAACGCTTTGTATTCAGGACATAAAGTTCATTTCTTTGCCAAATTTTTTTTAGTTTTAATTTAGTGCCTTATGGCAAACAGGATGCATGTTTTGGAATATTTGTATTCTGTACAGGCTCTGTTATTTAGGTTAGTATTGTGGAGTAACTACAATGTTGTTGATCCATCCTCAGTTTTCTCCTATCACAGCCATTAAACTCTGTAACTGTTTTAAAGTCACCATTGGCCTCATGGTGAAATCGCTGAGCTGTTTCCTTCCTCTACGGCAACTGAGTTAGGAAGGATGCCTGTATTTTTTTTGTGACTGGGTGTATTGATACACCATCCAAAGTGTAATTATTAATTTCACCATCCTCAAAGGGATATTCAATGTTTGTTTATTTAAACCCATCTACAAATAGCTGCCCTTCTTTGCGAGGCATTGGAAAACCTCCCTGGTCTTTGTGGTTGAATCTGTGTTTGAAATTCAGATAAGTGTATGCGTGGGGTACACAGATTAGGTAATCATTCAAAAATCATGTCCATGCAACTTATTTTGTGTCTTGTTATGCACATTTTTACTCCTGAATTTATTTAGGCTTGCCATAACAAAGGGGTTGCATACTTATTGACTCAAGACATTTCAGCTTTTCATTTTTATTCAATTTGTAAAAATGTCTAGAAATATAATTGCACTTTGACATTATCGGGTATTGTGTTTAGGCCAGTGACACAAAATCTCAATTTAATCCATTTTAAATTAAGGCTGGAACACAACAAAATGTGGAAAAACTCAAGGGGTGTGAATACTTTCTGAAGGCACTGTAAATGCCAGGGCCGATTTCTGGTCCTAGTCCGACCCTGCGTGCTTGAGTGTGTGTGTGCAAGTGGATTTGGGCACTTTTCCAGACTCTGTGTCAACATGGTCCCATGGTGCTTGGTGAGTGGGGTTGGAACTAGGAGGTGAGGGTATTCAGCAGAAGTGCAGATGTGACATCGCTTTCCCAGCACTTCTCATTCCAGCAGGAGACATAATGGCTTTTGAATGGCCTTATAGGCTGTTTGTCTAACTGTGTGGGAGCTGGCGGTGCTACATTGGACAGATACTTTTCTCAGACGTCCCATTAAGTTGATGTCAGGCCTAGAATTGAAACAGAAAAAAATAAAAGATCTCCAGTCAGACTGAATCAAAATGAAGTTTTGTCAACTGTCTACTCATCAGGAGGCCACATTCTCTTCCTTCAGCATGTGTCTGTTGATGTCTATGTGGTGAAACACTTTATGAACACGCAGGGATCTGTTTGACTGATGATGGGTAGTCTGTTAGTGGTCCTCTATGCTTGTCAATGTCACCCTGTGGGGATTTCATCATAAACCAACAGTAGAAAAGCACTGTTTCATAAATAACACGTGCTTTTCTAGCCTTTTATGAAAGTAGTTTCTGAGAGGTCCCGTCTGGTATCCCCATCAATGTACTGCATGTCTCCCTGATGCCTGTGTCTTCAGTATAGAAACACCATATCACCAGAACAAGGCGAACAAGGCAAGACTGACATAGACTCTTGGGATGTTGTTGTATTGTCCTCTTACTGTCACAGTCGGGTTCCTGTTTGATTTTGATTGGTGGAGAGAAGCGGGCTGTACGGTCATATCAGAAGGATTACAGTCATACAGGCGGATGCTTTGTCACTATACCAGGGACCCATGCAGCAGACAGGCCAGATATGTCACTTCTTCTCATGTCAGCTGTGTCATGTTTGTTTGTCAATTTGGCAGTTGTTAATTTGGTGACAGTTGAGTTTCAGGTTGGGATGAGAACATTTCGATCCTTGAGGGAGGCCTTGATTGACTGTCACAGAGGCCCCACTGGTACAAAGCCATTCTTAAAATAGAGGGGATTTTATATTTGTAATCAGCTTGTTTATAATATCATTCATCATACAAAAATACATTTATGATTCCATCTATGAACTAATATAAGTAGAATTTCCAGAAATGTATAATTTCAGCACAATTCTAAGAACTTAAACTCTAAGAAACAAACAAACTCTCTCCTCTCCTTCCATTTGTCAGTCAGTCAATTAATTAGTGAGTAAACAGCTGAGGTGCCAGGGGAATATTACTGTGTAAAAATGGAAAGATTCAGTTAGTGTACTTGTCTGTAAAATTTCCTGAAATAAGTGCTCCCCAGAGATAAGGGCCAGTGGGAGACGGAGCTGAGAGCAGCAGCTGGCTCTACACTGAGGTCACGTTCTTGAACCGCAACCTGTGGGGGCCGCTGCATTCAAACAGTAACAAAAGTATTTTCCCCCATTATATGTCCTAGCTTACTGAATTGGCATTAAAGAAGCTATGTTAACAATATGTTTTTGGGGAAAGCAAGGGAAGAGGAGAGGAGAAGCATTATTCCAGGTGGTTCTCTGCCCCAGGACGATAAGAAGACTGGTCCGGCTGGTAATTGAGGGATCCCCCGTGGCTGGAGACACAGCGGAAATAGCTGCTCTGGACTGGCAAGGTACAGTAATGATAGGCAAATGATAGTACAATACAGGAGGAATAAAATTTTAATATGTTAATATGTTCTACAGGTGGTGCATATATTGTGGATATGTGCACAATTATGTTAATGATATAAGTTAAACTGATATTAAGAGATGATCATGATGATGACAACACTACCAAAAACAATATTCATAATAATGATAGTTATCACCATTAACATAATACCTTATTCTATCCCAAGTAATTTACAGATAACACAAGATTTCTCAGGATAATTGACTGATGGAAAATTCTCTAGCTGTTCGAATACTTCTACTAATCGCATTATTTGTGATGTAAATTGAGGAGTACGCTTATTGATCATAGTATGGACATAGTTAGTATGCCAAAAGTTCCCAATGTAGTACTATATTTGCCAAAATACGAAGTATACAATCAGTGGACACTATTTCCGTTCTTTTGGGGCCCATAATGCAATTCTTCAGAAAATGGGCGTGGCTTCACAATGTTTTCAGAGTTGAAGAAAATGGCGGAAAATATGCAGGTGAAGTCCAACAAGAGCGGATACAAATTCATTGCTTTAATTAATTATGACAAATGTTAAGAAAATGTTGAGCAATGTACTAAAGTAATGACTTTTCAAATAAGTTACCTTACACCTTATGTTGGCTGACAATTTGTTAGCTATGCTATCCTTACGAACCGCATAGCGTATCATTACAGCCATATGTACCGGTATGTTAGCTAGCTACCTAACGTTAGTTGGCTACTAATACATCGACCTTGCCAGTATATTAACTATATGCTATCTAACTAACTACCCAACGTTTATTGACTTGATTATTCTCGTCATTAGTTTAGCTAAGTGGTATAGTCGGTATGCGTTCTCAATGGCCATTCGGGTGTGTTCTTAAATTCGCTCTGGCTACCTACTCCGATTTCAGAGCACTCTCGTCTGAGTGTACCTGTACAGTCGTGGTCAAAAGTTTTGAGAATGACACAAATACAAATTTTCACAAAGTCTGCTGCCTCAGTTTTGATGATGGCAACTTGCATATACTCCAGAATGTCATGAAGAGTGATCAGATGAATTGCAATTAATTGCAAAGTCCCTCTTTGCCATGAAAATGAACTTAATCCCAAAAAAACATTTCCACTGCATTTCAGCCCTGCCACAAAAGGACCAGCTGCCATCATGTCAGTGATTCTCTCATTAACACAGGTGAGAGTGTTGACGAGGACAAGGCTGGAGATCACTCTATCATGCTGATTGAGTTAGAATAACAGACTGGAAGCTTTAAAAGGAGGGTGGTGCTTGAAATCATTGTTCTTCCTCTGTTAACCATGGTTACCTGCAAGGAAACACGTGCCGTCATCATTGCTTTGCACAAAAAGGGCTTCACAGGCAAGGATATTGCTGCTAGTAAGATTGCACCTAAATCAACCATTTATTGGATCATCAAGAACTTCAAGGAGAGAGCTTCAATTGTTGTGAAGAAGGCATCAGGGTGCCCAAGAAAGTCCAGCAAGCGCCAGGACCATCTCCTAAAGTTGATTCAGCTGCGGGATCGGGGCACCACCAGTGCTGAGCTTGCTCAGGAATGGCAGCAGGCAGGTGTGAGTGCATCTGCACGCATAGTGAGGCGAAGACTTTTGGAGGATGGCCTGGTGTCAAGAAGGGCAGCAAAGAAGCCACTTCTCTCCAGGAAAAACATCAGGGACAGACTGATATTCTTCAAAAGGTACAGGGATTGGACTGCTGAGGACTGGGGTAAAGTCATTTTCTCTGATGAATCCCCTTTCTGATTGTTTGGGGCATCCGGAAAACACCTTGTCCGGAGAAGACAAGGTGAGCGCTACCATCAGTCCTGTGTCATGCCAACAGTAAAGCATCCTGAGACCATTCATGTGTGGGGTTGCTTCTCAGCCAAGGGAGTGGGCTCACTCACAATTTTGCCTAAGAACACAGCCATGAATAAAGAATGGTACCAACACATCCTCCGAGAGCAACTTCTCCCAACCATCCAAGAACAGTTCGGTGACGACCAATGCCTTTGATGGAGCATCTTGCCATAAGGCAAAAGTGATAACTAAGTGGCTCGGGGAACAAAACATCGACATTTTGGGTCCATGGCCAGGAAACTCCCCAGACCTTAATCCCATTGAGAACTTGTGGTCGATCCTCAAGAGACGGGTGGACAAACAAAAACCCACAAATTCTGACAAACTCCAAGCATTGATTATGCAAGAATGGGCTGCCATCAGTCAGGATGTGGCCCAGAAGTTAATTGACAGCATGCCAGGGTGGATTGCAGAGGTCTTGAAAAAGAAGGGTAATTACTTAATGTAATTGTCAATAAAAGCCTTTGACACTTATGGAATGCTTGTAATTATACTTCAGTATACCATAGTAACATCTGACAAAAATATCTCATAACACTGAAGCAACAAACTTTGTGAAGACCAATATTTGTGTCATTCTCAAAACCTTTGACCACGACTGTACAGAGCGCAGAATAACTGATGAATTTACGAACGCTCAACACCAGTTGAATATAGCCGGTGTCAGTAAACGTCCGCAAAAAAGCATAATTAAAGTGTTGCCAGCAGTACAGTTGCAGTCACCAACGCTCTGGACGCTCCGTGTAGCTCAGTTGGTAGAGCATGGCGCTTGCAACGCCAGGGTTGTGGGTTTGATTCCCAAGGGGGACCAGTAAAAAAATAAAAATAAATGTATGCCCTCACTAACTGTAAGTCGCTCTGGATAAGAGCGTCTGCTAAATGACTAAAATGTAAATGTAATGAAAACAGCCTAACCAGCTCTACTAGGGTGAGTAAAATGGTCAGAGTGAGGTTCTCTCTCATTTGTGTCTGGAAGTAGCTAGTAAGTTAGCTTGGGTGCTTGACTGCCATTGTGAGGTCAGAATGCTCGGATCAACCCTACTCCTCGGCCAGAGTGTCCAGCGTGCGCTCTGAACACTCTGAGAGCGAAATGCTCAGAATTCACAATCTGACAACGCTCTGAATTTACGAACGCCCAGAGCAAACTCTGGCACTCCAGATTGAATTTAATAACACTAAAATTAACTAATAGTATACAGTATGTAGTATATACTCATGAAGTATACAGTATGTTAGTATGGGTATTCGAACACAGCTTCTGTCACAGTCATTCTCTATCAACTTAAATTATAAAATAGTGTGTTCTAGTTATGGATGTTGATCACTTGTAATGGATTATTCAGTGACAAATCTCTGCATGAGACACAACTGAGAAACTATGTAGGTGCCATTCAGTGGTGTAAAGTACTTAAGGTAAAATACTTTAAAGTACTACTTAAGTAGTTTTTTTATCTGTACTTTACTTTACTAATTATATTTGTGACTACTTTTACTTTTACTTCACTACATTCCTAAGGAAAATAATGTACTTTTTACTCCATACATTTTCCCTGACACCCAAAAGTACTCATTACATTTTGAATGCTTAGCAGGCAGGAACATTGTCAAATTAACACACATATCAAGAGAACATCCCTGGTCATCCCTACTGCCTCTGATCTGGCGGACTCACTAAACACACATGCTTTGTTTGTAAATGATGTCTGAGTGTTGGAGTGTGCTATCGGTACATTTAAAAAACAATACAATGGTGCTGTCTGGTTTGCTCAATGTAAGGAATGTGAAATTATTTTAACTTTTACTTTTGATACTTAAGTATATTTGAGCAATTACATATACTTTTGATACTTAAGTATATTTTAAACCAAATATTTGTAGACTTTTACTCAAGTAGTATTTTACTGGGTGACTTTCACTTGAGTCATTTTCTATTAAGGTATCATTACTTTGACTCAAGGATGACTTTTGTGTACTTTTTCCACCACTGGTGCTATTCATATGTCAAATACTGTAACATTGTCAAAGTAGATAGGGTTTATTACCCAAACCGGTTCAGCCAATCACTGACACTACCAGAACCTCCATGTTGAGCATGTTTATTCACTCAATCTGAATCACACTTCTCATGACTTCATTCACAGAAAATCTGATACAGACATTCACATGATTTCACAGTCGTTTCCCACTGGGCACAGATGTCAATTCAACGTCAATTCCACGTTGGTTCAATGTAATTTCATTGAAATCACGTGGAGAAAATGTTGATTCAACAGTGTGTGCACAGTGGGTTCCAATAAAAAACTGCATTCACGTTAAGGAAAGGATGCTTTAGCACTACAACCAGCCTCAACGGTAAGACATTCTCACACAGCATTCCATACATAGTTAACGCTATTGGTGGTCGCATAATAGTCCGTTAAATTCCATCTTTGGAAAGCATATTAGAGTGGGGTTGAAGAAATGTAGGTAAGGGATAATCAACGAGGGGCTATGCGTTCTATGGAAAATAATGAACGAGGTGGAATTTGTGGTCCACGACCCACTAGTGGAGTGGAACAGACCTTCCACAGAGTTGCATTATTTTCCAGAGAGCCCCGAGTTGATTATCCCTTTTATACCATGGCTATAATTTAATACATTTGCCACTAGAAATGTGTTCAACATCCACTGAAGTAGCTACCAAGTTTACTACATAGCTACATGAGTTGCCATGGTAACCAAACAAACAGACTTGCTAGTTTAGCTAATCAAACCATCAGTCCTAGCTTACCACTATGAAAATCGAATTCATAATTGGCAATAATGTTTTCAATTCTACTTTTGCTTTCAAAAGCAGCTCAAACATAGAACATGTAAGAATGAACTATAGCCATTGAATTCTACCTTCCAAATATACCTTGTATTATAGGGAAATAATGCAAGCTCTAGAATGCCCTTCTTACCCATGCATCTAGTTTTAACCTATTACTTACAGCAGCTACAGTGCTAATAAGTGAACTGTCAATCCTGCATCCCCCCACCTTTCCCTCACTCCCTTCCTAATGTTGTTATTTAGTCACAGCACAGATTCTTTACTGTCACCATGGTCACAGGAGGGGAGTATTTGTTGTTATAAACTGGGTGGTTAGAGCCCTGAATGTTGATTGGCTGACACCCGTGATATATCAGACCGTATACCACGGGTATGACAAAACATGTATTTGTTCTGCTCTAATTACGTTGGTAACCAGTTTATAATAGCAATAAGGCACCTCTGGGGTTTGTGACCTATGGCCAATATACCACGGCTAAGGGCTGTGTCCAGGCACTCCGCGTTGCGTCGTGCATTAGAACAGCCCTTGGCCGTGGTATATTGGTCATATACCACACCTCCTCTGGCCTTATTGCTTAATTATAACACTTTGACCTGTGTGAGCTGGTAACCATGGAAACCATTTTTGAAAGGAGACTCCCCAGAAATGTTTATGGGTGTCATCACTTCCCTGGTCACCTTCTGTTCCCCCTCCTCTGTTTTGTCCTCTGCTCTGAGTTTGAACCCTGTGTGGGGTCTTCAGAAGCACCCTGCCCCAGTCCCGAGGGTCCAGAGACATTGGTGTCGGGCCCAGCCCAAGGCTTCTGGGTCTGGGAGGTTGTCTTGCGTTGTGCCAGTGTGGCCATGGCACTACCCAGAGAGCCAGCCTGGAGACTGAGGCCTGAGGCTGAGGCTGGGGCCCAGGCCATCTCTGTGCTACATCCAGGACTGCCAAACGGTACAAAGAACCAGAATAGAAAAGATCTCTGTTTGAAGGGTTATGTAACATCAGTGTGGTAATATTATTAATAAAACAAACTGTGCCAGTTCACTTTCAAACATTGGACTAATGACACTCACTTGAATATTTTCACATTTGTTCCTAAATTAGGTGCAAAGACAATTGCGTGCTCCAGCATCATTACACTGAGTTAGTTTGGCCTGGGTAAGGTATCTAGTACAGTCCTTGCTGTGTAAGAACCCTTTGTTGTTATTTTATGTTTACAGGATCATTGAAACACTGTTTTTCTTTCCCAAAATGTATTTTGAAATGATGAAACAAAGTGTTGGTATAGTAGTAGGGTCGTTCCAGGAAATGAGTCCCTTCTGGTGACCTAAAGTTGTGGGAACGATTGTTAGCTGGGTTTTGGGTTGTCTAACTTGGTGGAGAAAAAAAGAACCTGTTTTATTTCACCCAATTTTAACATTCTGTCATGAAGAGCACATGTTCAACTTAATAAAAAACGTGTTTTCCCATCTCAAGAGGTTGAATAAAAAAATGACTATAGTAAGTGCCTATTAAGTGCCAAATAAAGTATCAGGGTTGACCACAACAGGGTTGACGATTTCATCTTAAATCAGCCATAAATCCCCTTGTGACAGGAGGAATGGAAGCTTGTTGTGTGCAACAGAGAGGGGCACTTGAATGCAAGTGTCACAAAAAAAATGAAAATGTTAAATCATTTCTAGCCTGTTCCTCTATGGGTAACAGGGTTGACGTGTTATGCTTGACCCACTCAGTTTTCCACCACAAAACACCAGAAAATTGCCAAAAAGAGTAGAACCAGCTCACCTGCTTTTACATTATGATTTGACTATTAGATATTCAATGTTTCTTTTCCCAATAAAAAAAGGAAAAGTTTCACCATATTAAAACGAGAGTTCAGTTCACGTAACAGGGTTGACCTTAAAATGAGGGACAGGTTGTTGTTTTTTACTTTAAAATTAATAACTAAATCATATGAAATAAATTATAATCTTCAGAAATGACTTTGTCAAAGCAACAAAATAACTAGGGCTTTACAACGATGGTGAAAAGATGTTGAGGTTAAGTGGGTTACCATCTTTCTTGAAGTCACAGAGGGTGCACAGAGGGACATATAAAAATGCAGAATCTTGCCACTTTAGCAAGTCTTTATTCATGTAAAAAATCTGATTTATTAAATTTTCCATGTGGTCTATATCAAAGGGCATTTCATTTAATATAACAGTCTTTTAAAATTCAATATTGGTGCACAATTTCTACTTAGAATATCAAAGGGACTCATTGCTCCCGAGTGGCGCAGCGGTCTAAGGCACTGCATCTCAGTGCTTGAGGCGTCACTACAGACCTCCTAGTTCGATTCCAGGCTGTATCACAACCAGCCGTGATTGGGAGTCCCATAGGGCAGCGCACAATTGGCCCAGCGTCGTCCGGTTTTGGCTGGTGTAGGCCGTCATTGTAAATAAGAATTTGTTCTTAACTGACTTGCCTAGTTAAATAAAGGTTAAATAAATACAATTACATGGAAGACCCAGTACCACATTGAATGTATAATACACCATGTCATAATGAGACAACACATTTAATCATCATTGATATAAAATATACAGTACCAGTCAAAAGTTTGGACACACCTACTCATTCAAGGGGTTTTCTTTATTTTTACTATTTTCTACATTGTAGATATAATAGTGAAGACATCAAAACTATGAAATAACACATGGAATCATGTAGTAACCAAAAAAGTGTTAAACAAATCAAAATATATTTTATATTTGAGATTCTTCAAAGTAGCCACCCTTTGCCTTGATGACATCTTTGCACACCCTTGGCATTCTCTCAACCAGCTTCATGAGTTAGTCACCTGGAATGTGAGTAAGACTTTTAAGCAGGTCAACATTCACAAGGCCGCAGGGCCAGACGGATTACCAGAACGTGTACTCCGAGCATGTGCTGACCAACTGGCAAGTGTCTTCACTGACATTTTCAACATGTCCCTGACTGAGTCTGTAATACCAACATGTTTCAAGCAGACCACCATAGTCCCTATGCCTAAGGACACTAAGATAACCTGCCTAAATGACTACCGACCCATAGCACTCACGTCTGTAGCCATGAAGTGCTTTGAAAGGCTGGTCATGGCTCACATCAACACCATTATCCCAGAAACCCTAGACCCACCCTAATTTGCATACCGCCCCAACAGATCCACAGATGATGCAATCTCTATTGCACTCCAAATTGCCCTTTCCCACCTGGACAAGAGGAACACCTATGTGAGAATGCTATTCATTGACTACAGCTCAGCGTTCAACACTATAGTGCCCTCAAAGCTCATCACTAAGCTAAGGATCCTGGGACTAAACACCTCCCTCTGCAACTGGATCCTGGATTTCCTGACGGGCCGCCCCCAGGTGGTAAGGGTAGGTAACAACACATCTGCCACGCTGATCCTCAACACGGGGGCCCCTCAGGGGTGCGTGCTCAGTCCCCTCCTGTACTCCCTGTTCACCCATGATTGCATGGCCAGGCACGACTCCAACACCATCATTAAGTTTGCCGACGACACAACAGTGGTAGGCCTGATCACCGACAACGATGAGACAGCCTATAGGGAGGAGGTCAGTGACCTGGCTGTGTGGTGCCAGGATAACAACCTCTCCCTCAATGTGATCAAGACAAAGGAGATGATTGTTGACTACAGGAAAAAAAAAGAGGACTGAGCACGCCCCATTCTCATTGACGGGGCTGTAGTGGAACAGGTTGAGAGCTTCAAGTTCCTTGGTGTCCACATCACCAACAAACTATCATGGTCCAAACCCACCAAGACAGTCGTGAAGAGGGCACGGCAAAGCCTGAAAAGAGGCCGAGCAGTTGCCATACCATACTCAGATCCTCAAAAATGTCTACAGCTACACCATCGAGAGTATGGCATCGCCTGGTATGGCAACTGCTCGGCCTCCGACCGCAAGGCACTACAGAGGGTAGTGCGTATGGCCCAGTACATCACTGGGGCCAAGCTTCCTGCCATTCAGGACCTCTATACCAGGCGGTGTCAGAGGAAGGCCCTAAAAATTGTCAAAGACTCCAGCCACCCTAGTCATAGACTGTTCTCTCTGCTACCGCACGGCAAGCGGTACCGGAGCACTAAGTCTAGGTCCAAAAGGCTCTCAACAGCTTCTACCCCCAAGCCATAAGACTCCTGAACAGCTAATCATGGCTACCCTGACTATTTGCACTGCCCCCCCACCCCACCCCACCCCCCTCTTTTACGCTGCTGCTACTCTGTTTATTATTTATGCATAGACACTTTAACTCTACCCACATGTACATATTACCTTAATTACCTCTACTAGCCGGGGCCCCCGCACATTGACTCTGTACCGGTACCCCCCTGTATATAGCCTCCCTACTGTTATTTTATTTTACTGCTGCTCTTTAGTTATTTGCTTTAATTTTTTTTACTTAACACTTTTTATTTTTTATTTTTTTATTTTAAAAACTGCATTGTTGGTTAAGGGCTTGTAAGTAAGCATTTCACTGTAATGTCTACACCTGTTGTATTCGGCGCATGTGGCAAATAACATTTGATTTGATTTTGAATGCATTTCAATTAACAGGTGTGCCTTGTTAAAAGTTAATTTGTGGAATTTCTTTCCTTCTTAATGCGTTTCAGCCAATAAGTTGTGTTGTGATAAGGTAGGGGTGGAATACAGAAGATAGCCCTATTTGGTAAAAGACCAAGTCCATATTATGGCAAGAACAGCTCCAATAAGCAAAGAGAAACAACAGTCCTTTATTACTTTAAAACATTAAGGTCAGTCAATACGGAACATTTCAAGAACTTTGAAAGTTTCTTCAAGTGCAGTCGCAAAAACCATCAAGCGCTATGATGAAACTGGCCCTCATGAGGACCGCCACAGGAAAGGAAGACCCAGAGTTACCTCTGCTGCAGAGGATAAGTTTATTAGAGTTAACTGCACCTCAGATTGCAGCCCAAATAAATGCTTCACAGAGTTCAAGTAACAGACACATCTCAACATCAATTGTTCAGAGGAGACTGCGTGAATCAGGCCTTCATGGTCGAATTGCTGCAACAAAACCACTACTGAAGGACATCAATAAGAAGAAGAGACTTGCTTGGGCCAAGAAACACAAGCAATGGACATTAGACCGGTGGAAATCTGTCCTTTGGTCTGAGGAGTCCAAAGTTGAGATTTTTGGTTCCAACAGCCGTGTCTTTGTGAGAACGGATGATCTCCGCATGTGTGGTTCCCACCTTGAATCATGGAGGAGGTGTGATGGTGTGGGGGTGCTTTGCTGGTGACACGGTCTGTGATTTATTTAGAATTCAAGGCACACTTAACCAGCATGGCTACCACAGCATTCTGCAGCGATATGCCATCCCATCTGGTTTGCGCTTAGTGGGACTACCATTTGTTTTTCAACAGGACAATGACCCAACACACCTGCAGGCTGTGTAAGGGCTATTTGACCAAGAAGTAGAGTGCTGCATCAGATGACCTGGTATCCACAATCACCCGACCTCAACCCAATTGAGATGGTTAAGGATGAGTTGGACCGCAGAGTGAAGGAAAAGCAGCCAACAAGTGCTCAGCATATGTGGGAACTCCTTCAAGACTGTTGGAAAAGCATTCCAGGTGAAGCTGGTTGAGAGAATGCAAGAGTGTGCAAAACTGTCATCAAGGCAAAGGGTGGCACCTTTGAAGAATCTAAAATATATTTTGATTTGTTTAACACTTTTATTTCATAATTTTGATGTCTTCACTATTATTCTACAATGTAGAAAATAGTAAAAATACAGAAAAACCCTTGAATGAGTAGGTGTCCAAACTTTTGACTGGTACTGTAAATCTGAATGTAACAGTCCAGCTAAAGATTGTCCAATCCAGGACGTATTTGATTGACATGACCATACATTCTGTTAACTCTTAAAGGCTCAAATGTGGTATTTTTGGCTACAGTCAGGAAGGTTTTTAGGCACTACACTGACCCCCCTGTAGTTTGGAAGGCCTCATCTAAACCATACATGTTTAACCACTAAAATGGCTTCTCAGTTGAAGTCCAACAAAACAAAAACATTCTCTAGATTCCAGCTGGAACACTTGTGATGATAAATACATAATTGTAAATCTATACAGTATATGATATGCATGCTTCATGTATTTACACCCATTTTGGGTACAGTACAAATCATTTGATTGAAGATCAACCTGTTCTGCAGACTCTCACACTAAGAATCTACAAACGGCTGCTGTGGAGACTACACGTCCCAGCCTCCACCTTGCTCCTCCACTGTGACCAGCTAGTTGGCACATAAAATATGCCCCTGTGCTGAATACCAGAGCGTTTGGGGCCAGTCGGGGCCATCCGATCTGGCACGTAGCAAAGACATGACTGGGTAAGTGCATGACTGGGTAAGACTCCTGAGAGAGTCTATAGGAGGGCCCTATGCCCCTGTTGTGTCTGTCCTAGCTGTAGGTAAGGTGCCGGTAAAGGGGTGGGGCCTACCTGCCGGCGGACGCACACTCTCCCAGGTGTATCCTGAGCACGCCCTGGCTGTGGAGCCTCAGCAGGTGGTCAAACTCAGCGGGCATGGAGTGCACCGTCTTCTTACTCTGCCTGTTGTCGTAGTAGTGGTTGGTGAGGGGCTGGTTTCTGTTGGGGTGTTGATTAAAGGGCCAGAACCCGTAGAGATGCACGTTGGCACACAGCTCCAGCGCCAGGCTAGCCACGATGAGTCCTGTGCTGAGGCGTACCGTCTGCAGGCCCTGGCCCCGCCAGAAGACAGCCAGACTCTGGAGGTACTCTGGGTTGAGGAAGACGGGCCGCGAGGGGCTGCCAAAGTCCTGGATGGTGTAGAGGGCCCGCAGAGACACGGGCGTGTTGTGGCCGTACGAGAAGGCTGGCAGGAGCATCAGGGAGTCGCCATAGCTACGCAGGCTCTCCACGAAGGGCCGACGACGCCCCTGCAGGCCCCCATATCTGAGAGAGGTTGGGATGGAGAGAAAAAAAGAGGTGAAGAACAGCTGGAGGAGATTAATTTGACCAGCACAAGAATATATGATCAGGTCATTTCTTAATCCACTATAAAATACCAGGTGATAGGCAATATGAGAAGCACAATGAGCTCCCAAACTCACTTCTCCATGAGGATGCTGGGATTAGCTGTCACCAGGTCTGTCTTGTTGCCCACGTCTCTCTTATAGCCATTTTCCAGAGGAGGGAGGTTACACCTGAGAGAGGGAGACAGAGGGAAGTAGTCAGTAAAGTTGTGTCTAACAATGTTTGATAGGAAATGGTCATTATTGTGGAGTACGTTTTCTGTCTCACACCTGATAACAAACTGGGCGGAGTCGATTTTCTCTCCACAGCTGCTGTTAGCTAGGATTCCCCCATTCCCAACAACAGAACACGTATCCCATGTCGTATTCACAAAATGATTCTCCTGTAGGCAACACAACATGTGTCATGTCACTCTCTTTCTTAAACCCACACTAATCATTGAGGTGACACTCTGGACCAGAGCAACGAACCTTAGCGAAGGTGCTGAACAGTTCAGGGGTCACCTGAAGAGGCTTCCTCTTCTCTCCATCGTACACAACCTTTGACCCCAGAGGAGTGTTGGCCTGTGTCACCATAGCCTTGGTGAGTCCATGACATTTGTCACGCAGAAGAGACCTGAGAACACAATAATAACCTTTTGATTATAAGATAAAGAGACAGTATTAAAAGCGTACTGTAAATTAATCACATACTCTTTTATCTTATTTTGAAACAGACTGGTTGATAAGTTAGGTATAAAAAGCTACTGGTGATAAATGGAAGAAAATATCAGATACAGGAATACATAAACAAGGTGTCACGCCCTGGCTCTGGGGACTCTAATATGTTGAGCCAGGGTGTGTATAGTCTATGCGTGTTCTAGGTTTCACTTTCTGGTTTGGTATATCTATGTTGGCCAGGGTGGCTCCCAATCAGAGACGGCTGTAGCTCGTTGTCTCTGATTGGGAGTCATACTTAGGTAGCCGTTAGGCATTCATTTGGTGTGGTTTCTTGTTCGTATTTGGTTTGTGTATTACCATTGACTGTCACGTCATCGTTTTGTTGTTTTGATCGTGTGATCATTCTATAAATAAATATGTTCGCCTTCAACGCTGCGCCTTGGTCCTCCTCTCTGGTAGACGATCGTGACAGAAGAAACCACCAAGATTTGACCAAGCAGCGTGTCCAGGAGCCATCGCCAGGGAGATCTCTAGCAGATCTCCTTCGCCTCCTCGACTGGGTCAAGCCGGGTGAGGAAGAGAAGGGCTTGACATTGTGGCAGAAGGGCGAAAGGCTGGCGAGGGACATGGAGACCTGGTCCACGGGTAGGAGAGACGGCCAGAAAATATTTAGGGGGGGCTAACGCCGTGGACGACGGGCCAGCAGGAGACCGCGGCAGAGCGGCCCAGCGGGTTGGCAGAGGAGGCCGCCAGGTTACGGGGGCCACTGGTCGAAGAGGGGGTGGAAGGTGTAGAGGCACGGCGAGAGGTACTGGGGTGTGTTACCAGTCCGGTCCGGCCCATTCCAGATCCCGGCGTAGGACCAGTGGTGTATGTCCCCAGTACGGTCCGGGTTGTTCCTGCTCCCCGCACCAGGTCAGTGGTGCGCTTCGTCAGCCCGGCTCGGCCCGTTCCTGCTCCCCGCACCAAGTCAGTGGTGCGCTTCGTCAGCCCGGCTCGGCCCGTTCCTGCTCCCCGCACCAAGTCAGTGGTGCGCCGTCAGCCCGGCTCGGCCCGTTCCTGCTCCCCGCACCAAGTCAGTGGTGCGCCCGTCAGCCCGGCTCGGCCCGTTCCTGCTCCCCGCACCAAGTCAGTGGTGCGCTCGTCAGCCCGGCTCGGCCCGTTCCTGCACCCCGCACCAAGTCAGTGGTGCGCCGTCAGCCCGGCTCGGCCCGTTCCTGCTCCCCGCACCAAGTCAGTGGTGCGCCCGTCAGCCCGGCTCGGCCCGTTCCTGCTCCCCCGCACCAAGTCAGTGGTGCGCCCGTCAGCCCGGCTCGGCCCGTTCCTGCTCCCCGCACCAAGTCAGGGGTGCGCCCGACAGCCCGGCTCGGCCCGGCTCCTGCTCCCCACACCAAGCCAGTGGTGTGCGTCGTCAGTCCGGCACGGCCCGTGCCTGTTCCCGCACCAAGTCAGGGGTGCGCTCGACAGCCCGGCTCGGCCCGCTCCTGCTCCCCACACCAAGCCAGTGGTGTGCGTCGTCCAGTCCGGCACGGCCCGTGCCTGTTCCACCGGTGGCTGGTCCGGCACCGGTCAGATGCTTCACGCCGGAGCTAGAGCAATCCGCTCCACCAGTGTGCAGTCCAGCTCCGGCCAGCGGGGCCAGACCGGACCAGGGGTACCTTGGGGGGTTGGAGAGGGAGCGGGGATCAGGCCCGGAGCCGGATCCGCCGCCTAAGCGGAGTGCCCACCCGTTCCCTCCCCTGTGGTATTTGGTGGGCGCGGTCGGAGTCCGCGCCTTTAGGGGGGGGTACTGTCACGCCCTGGCTCTGGGGACTCTAATATGTTGAGCCAGGGTGTGTATAGTCTATGTGTGTTCTAGGTTTCACTTTCTGGTTTGGTATATCTATGTTGGCCAGGGTGGCTCCCAATCAGAGACGGCTGTAGCTCGTTGTCTCTGATTGGGAGTCATACTTAGGTAGCCGTTAGGCATTCATTTGGTGTGGTTTCTTGTTCGTATTTGGTTTGTGTATTACCATTGACTGTCACGTCATCGTTTTGTTGTTTTGATCGTGTGATCATTCTATAAATAAATATGTTAGCCTTCAACGCTGCGCCTTGGTCCTCCTCTCTGGTAGACGATCGTGACACAAGGCCTCATCCTCTTGTCTTAATATAAATATAAACATTGGAAAGGGATGTTTATTGAAAAGTATTGTCTTTTAGAATTTCTGCTCTGAGTGTCCTTCCTTTCAAGTGTTTATTCATTCACAAAGCTCCTTACTGTTCTCTTTGATGGTGTTTGGTGTTGTTGAAGTCTCTGTATACTGTATAGAGAGCATTACTAAGCCAGTGTTAGCCTGCAGAGACAGGAAGCTGAGGAAGACAGCATTGAGAAGGAAAACACCCACTGACTGACTGACTGACTGGTGTTGAAACAATCACACATTACTCTTTGACCTCTACTTCTACTGCTACTAACAGCATGAAGAGGTAAACGCTAACATTTCACAGGTCGCTTCTGCTTTGAAGCACACTTCCACTTGCTTTTGTTTCTCATTCTTTTAGGAGTAGAAAGGAAACATCAATTTTGTTATGGTTAGTGACCCTCACAAAGTGGTCTTTGGTTCATCTTGGCTGGCTTTTAGTGGGGTTCAGAGTCTGGGTTTATAGTGTGTTTATATTTCACCTGAACTTTGTGAAATTGTCCTCCTGCTTCCTCCAGCGGTGAGAGTAGCGCTCCACCACTTTTTCAGTGACTGTATCCCTTTGACACACACACACACACACACATACACACACAAAACAGAGAACATGCAGTTATGAACCATATAATGAAGTTAATAACAGTAGAGAGACGATGAGGCGGTTGTTGAGCAGAGAGGATTGTAGGTAGTGGTTGCCAGGGCGTGTGTCTAGTCTCACCTGCAGCCCTTGCATGTTCCGGAGGGGTCTGGCACAGAGTTCCTAATAGGAGCTTTGTGGGGGGGGCTGCCAGGATGGACATTTGTGCTATGTACACAAACAGGGACAGAGGAAGACAGAGAGAATAGGATGATGACCTCAGTTAATAGTAAAAAAAGGACAAGAGATAAGCCAATTATCTATGATGGATTTGACAGAGTCACAAGTAGACCTCTGTTTGAACCCAGTACACCACTTATCTTGTCAACACTTGTATAGCTGCATTGTTTGCTGTTGTATTGCAGTGTATTGCTTGAGTTTACCATGTTACCTTCACTGAATGAATTGTGTTGATGTGGTAATTTACAGTGTTTACATTAAATCAATAGCTGAATGTTGGGCGTACTGTAACAATAACCTGGTGAGCTAAAGGATTACCGAAGCCAAAACACAACACACTGGGCAGCCATTTTACCTTACCCCTCTGAGTCTAGCGTGTTTTACTGATCATCAAAAAATAAACCCTGAACGCTTGAATGGGTTTCACAGCAGCATTACACCCATAAGTGCCAACCGCAAATTAACTGAAAGACAGGGGACCTTTTCAAAAATCAGTTTTAGATCTGATAAGAAATCCAAGGGCAAGGTCAAGCCTGAACTTACTGTATACAGAAAATCACCCTTGACGTGAGCTACAAAGAGATCTTTGATGAACATACTACAGAAGGTGCATGGGTTTCCCCACTCCACAATGCCCTACTCTTGTGGACAGTTATTTATGGTGGGATAATTGTCTTATCCTGCAGATGGGGAATGTCAAACAAATCAAATCAAATTGTATTTGCCACATGCGCAGAATACAACAGGTGTAGACATTACAGTAGACATTACAGTGAAATGCTTACTTACAAGCCCTTAACCAACAATGCAGGTTTTTTATAAAAATAAAAAAGTAAAATAAAAAAGTGTTAAGTAAAATAAATAAAAGCAAATAACTAAAGAGCAGCAGTAAAGTAAAATAACAGTAGGGAGGTTATATACAGGGGGGTACCGGTACAGAGTAAATGTGCAGGGGCACACTTAGTTATATGATTAACTCTGAGATTCTAGAGTCACATTCAGACAGATACCGTTTAGACAGTTAGTTTTATTGAGACATGACTGGAAAAAAATGGCTCTCAAGTTTCACTGTCACAGAGGAGTAGACACTAAGCGTAAACAAACCAACAGTGTGTTCATCTGGCGTGTTTTGGTAACAGCATGAGAAGGCATTTTACAGTGACCTCTCTATCTCGATCTCTTGTACAAATGTTCTGTTCCCCTTTCACTTACTTATCTCCCTCTGCCTACAGATGACTTATTAAATTCCCACAGAAAATAGATCACTATTTAAAATCAATATCTAACAGAGTAAAAATGTGTTATTAGAGGTAGATGTATGCAGATGCACACTTGCACACCTACAGGCACATGCTAGGTTTGTATGTTTTAATGGGACAAAGGGAGATAAGCTCTGATATAATATTTTTGTCTGAGTATGATATTTCAAAATGCACCAACGTTGAACCATCCATGTGCCTTTGCAACACCTTCCTCTTATTCTACCTCTACATTGTCAAATAAACAGTTGAGTTCGCTTCAACACAAGATGTAAAATGAATGCAGGTTGTTCAGAGTTCATAAATAGTGGTTCAAGAAACTGAGATTTATGATATGAAATCCATCAGCTCCGCTGGGGCACAAACAGATGTTTCTCTCTCTCTCTTTTCCACCACAGATTCATGGTGTGTCAGTGGTTTAGCTAAGATACCCAACAAGCATTGGGGGGAAAAAACCACTGCTCTGAGGAGAGAGAGAGAGAGAGAGAGAGAGAGAGAGAGAGAGAGAGAGAGAGAGAGAGAGAGAGAGAGAGAGAGAGAGAAGGGGAGGTGGTGGAGGGGAGGGACCAGTGAACAGGCATAACCACCAACACCAAACATATCATATTTCACCTTGTTCAACTAGAGCAGCTACTCACACCAACCGATGTGAAATAATCACAGTATTAAGAGCAGAAGTGTGGTGACTCACTTCCTTCCTCTCTGTGTCTGTCTGGAGGACATGATGCTAGCTACCTCCAGCCAGAGCTAATACTCCACCCTAGACCGGGGCTAAAGGCTCCAACTTCTCCAACACCTGCCCAGCCGGGAGGGAGGAAGTTGGGGAGAAGGGGTGTGAAAGGAATGGGACTCACCGGTCGCTGAAGAAGTTCCAGACGAATGCAGTCAGGACAGTCCCCAGGATGAGCAGAGTAAGTATACAGAAGAACAGTCCCCTCATGCCTCTCTCCCCCTGCTACTTCCTCTGGCTGGCCCCCTCTTCTTCTCTCTCTCTCTCTCTCCTCTATTGTCCCTCACTCAGCACTCACACGTTAGTTTGTTTCGGCACCTTACCCCCTCTCCTTTTCTTCTTTCTACCTCTCATGCACCCTCCTCCTTCCCTTGCTATTTCTCCCCAATTGTACCTCACTGCTCACGCTCGCTCTTTCTGGCTGTCATTAATCTTTCTGTCTCACTCACTCCCCCTCCTCTTCCACCCTCTCTTTCTCGCTCTCTCTCTCCCTCTCTCTCTCTTTCTCAGAGCGTTTCCGGGCACGCCTCTTCTGTAAGCGGACTATCATATCTCTGTCTGTGCCCTATAAAAATCTCTCATGCGCCTCTCTCCTTTCTTTCTCTCCTTTCCCCCCGTCCGCTCGGCTCCTGTAGAATTACAATGCCAGTCTTTTGTCCGCCCTCCTTTACGTAGATTGATATGTCTTGTTTCCTTTCATATCTCTCTGGCTTTCTCACTTCATTGAGAGCACACCACGCTCTTACTTTCTGTCCACTGTAGTCCCAGAGCTCAAGCTGTTGCTACTTCTCCAATCCCACCCGAGCCCCAGCCTTCTCTACGCTTTCCCCCTCCCTCCCTCTTCCTGTAATATCCCTCCCCCTCCGAACCCCCTCTCCCCTCTTCTCTCCCCTCCTCTGCATAAAGAGCAGCTAGTAACATAATTCCCCGGTACTGAATTAGCTCAGGGTCTGCCTCTTGACTTACGTGTGTGAGTGCGTATGAGTGTGTGTAGTGTATGTTTGTGTGTGTGTGTGTTTCAGGGCTTAGTGTTGAGGCAGAGAGTGTCATTAAGATTGTTTCAACAGGGGTGGGTAACAGGGGTTAGTGTGTGTGTGTGTGTGTGTGTGTGTGTGTGTGTGTGTGTGTGTGTGTGTGTGTGTGTGTGTGTGTGTGTGTGTGTGTGTGTGTGTGTCTAGCGGTGTGTGAGCGTCTGTGTGACAGGGACTTATTTTTCCCCTAGCCAATGAGGGTCAGAGTAGGCTAGGGGAAGGGGCTATTGTTTAATCAGATCTACGGTTTCTCTGTTCTCTATCTCATGCCCTCCTTTGACTGTCCCATTCCCTATCTGGCTGGCTCTGCAAGTTTACTTTCTGGGTGGTTTGCAGGTGATGAGAGAGAGATAGAAAATATATATACTTTGTGTACAACGCAAAACCCCAAACAATGCATGCAGAGCAGAATGCCCACACATTCCACCACAAAGCCCTCACCTACAGAGAGATTAACCTAGAGAAAAGTCCCCTCAGCCAGCTGGTTCTGGAGCTCTGTTCACAAACACAAACAGACCCTACAGGGCCACAGGCCAGCAACAATTAGACCCAACCAAATTAAGAGAAAGTAAAAAGATGACTATTTGACACACTGGAAGGAATCAAACAAAAACAGAGAAAATTGGAATGCTATCTGGCCCTTAACAGAGTACACAGTGGCAGAATAACTGACCACTGTGACTGACCCAAAATTAAGAAAATCCTTGACTATGTACAGACATAGTATTACTATTGAGAGAGGTCGCCATAGGCAGACCTGGCTCTCAAGAGAAGACAGGATGTGTGCACACTGCCCACAAAATGAAGTGGAAACTGAGCTGCACTTCCTAACTTCCTGCCAAATGTATGACCACATTATAGACACATACATTGCCAGTCAAAAGTTTGGACACACCTACTCATTCAAGGGTTTGTCTTTATTTTTACATTGTAGAATAATAGTGATGACATCAAAACTATGAAATAACAAATATGGAATCATGTAGTCACCTGGAATGCATTGCAAATAACATTTGATTTGATTTTGAATGCATTTCAATTAACAGGTGTGCCTTGTTAAAAGTTAATTTGTGGAATTTCTTTCCTTCTTAATGCGTTTCAGCCAATAAGTTGTGTTGTGATAAGGTAGGGGTGGTATACAGAAGATAGCCCTATTTGGTAAAAGACCAAGTCCATATTATGGCAAGAACAGCTCCAATAAGCAAAGAGAAACAACAGTCCTTTATTACTTTAAAACATTAAGGTCAGTCAATACGGAACATTTCAAGAATTTTGAAAGTTTCTTCAAGTGCAGTCGCAAAAACCATCAAGCGCTATGATGAAACTGGCTCTCATGAGGACCGCCACAGGAATGGAAGACCCAGAGTTACCTCTGCTGCAGAGGATAAGTTCATTAGAGTTACCAGCCTGAGAAATTGCAGCCCAAATAAATGCTTCATAGAGTTCAAATCACAGACACATCTCAACTTCAACTGTTCAGAGGGGACTGTGTGAAGCAGGCCTTCATGGTCGAATTGCTGCAAAGAAACCACTAATTGGAGATTTCTGGTTCCAACCGCCATGTCTTTGTGAGACATGGTGTGGGTGAACAGATGATCTCTGCACCGTAAAGCATGGAGGAGGAGGTGTTATGGTGTGGGGGTGCTTTGCTGGTGACACGGTCTGTGATATATTTAGAATTCAAGGCACACTTAACCAGCATGACTACCACAGCATTCTGCAGCGATACGCCATCCCATCTGGTTTGGGCTTAGTGGGACCATAATTTGTTTTTCAACAGGACAATGACCCAACACACCTCCAGGCTGTGTAAGGGCTATTTGACCAAGAAGGAGAGTGATGGAGTACTGCATCAGATGACCTGGCCTCCACAATCCCCCGACCTCAACCCAATTGAGATAGTTTGGGATGAGTCAGACGGCAGAGTGAAGGAAAATCAGCCAACAAGTGCTCAGCATATGTGGGAACTCCTTCAAGACTGTTGGAAAAGCACTCCAGGTGAAGGATGTTGAGAGAATGCCAAAAGTGTGCAAAGCTGTCATCAAGGCAAAGGGTGGCTATTTGAAGAATCTCATATCTAAAATATATTTTGATTTGTTTAACACTTTTTTTGGTTACTACATGATTCCATATGTGCTATTTCATAGTTTTGATGTCTTCACTATTATTCTACAATGTAGAAAATAGTAAAAATAAAGAAAAACCCTTGAATGAGTAGGTGTGTCCAAACTTTTGACTGGTACTGTATTTCCAATAGATCACACAGACCCACAAAGAATTTGAAAACAAATAAACATTGATAAACTCCCATATCTGTTAGGCGAAATACCAAAATGTGCAATCACACAGCAAGATTTGTGGCCCGTTGCCATGAGGAAACGGCAACCAGAGGAGCACATTGTAAATACCACCAACATTTATCTGTTTATTTATTTTCCCCCATTATTCGTAATACAACTATTTGTACATCGCTAAAACTTTTTAAAACCTTTTTGAGTGCAATGTTTACTGTTAATTTCTAATAGTTTTGTTGATGCTGTTAAATTTGTTTCTTCTCACTTTTGTTTATTGTTTATTTCACTTGCTTTGGCAATGTAAACATATGTTTCCCATGCTAGAGAGGTAGAGGGCTCAGGAATGAGAAGTCAGTGCTGATGAGCTGTGTGTGATGAGAGCCTGTTTATGACATGGCAGTGGAGCTGGCTCAATCACCCGGGAAACGAAAGCAACACCCCGAAATGACTCAGAGAAAGAAAGAGCGAGGGAGAAAGAGAGAGAGAGAGAGTGAGAAACAGATGTCCCGAGGAATAATACTGGTTTGGATGGGATCCTGTTGCTTTGTATGAAATCTGGTAGGCCACACAAGCTCACAGAACGAGACCGGCCAGTGCTGAAGCACGTAGAGCGTAAAAATTGTCTGTCCTCGGTTGCAACACTCACTACCGAGTTCCAAACTGCCTCTGGAAGCAACGTCAGCATAAGAACTGTTCGTCGGGAGCTTAATGAAATGGGTTTCCATGGCCGAGCATCCGCACACAAGCCTAAGATCACCATGTGCAATGCCAAGCTTCGGCTGGAGTGGTGTAAAGCTCGCCGCCATTGGACTCTGGAGCAGTGGAAATGCATTCTCTGGAGTGATGAATCACGCTTCATCATCTGGCAGCCCAACGGACGAATCTGGGTTTGGCGGATGGCAGGAGAACACTACTTGCCCGAATGCATAGTGCCAACTGCAAAGTTTGGTGGAGGAGGAATAATGGTCTGGGGCTGTTTTTCATGGTTCGGGCTAGGCCCCTTAGTTCCAGTGAAGGGAAATCTTAACGCTACAGCATACAATGACATTCTAGACGATTCTGTGCTTCCAACTTTGTTGCAACAATTTGGGGAAGGCCCTTTCCTGTTTCAGCATGATAATGCCCCCGTGCACAAAGCAAGGTCCATACAGAAATGGTTTGTCAAGATCGGTGTGGAAGAACTTGACTGGCCTGCACAGAGCCCTGACCTCAACCCCATCGAACACCTTTGGGATTAATTGGAATGCCGACTGCAAGCCAGGCCTAATCGCCCAACATCAGTGCCCAACCTCACTAATGCTCGTGGCTGAATGGAAGCAAGTCCCCGCAGCAATCTTCCAACATCTAGTGGAAAGCCATCCCAGAAGAGTGGAGGCTGTTATAGCAGGAAAGGGGGGACCAACTCCATATTAATGCCCATGATTTTGGAGTGAGATGTTCAACGAGCAGGTGTCCACATACCCTTGGTCATGTAGTGTATGTGATGAGATTTTATCAACAAGAGATATGTCCTGTCTTTAACTTCTAGGGGAAAGCCCCATTGATTATGAGTAGGGCTCTGTGTATTATAAGCTACCGTTAATTTGGGAAGTTGCCCAGTAGGCTGGACTGTGCAGTCTTAAGCCTCCCAAAACAATAGAGCTCTAAGAGAGGTTCTCTTGGCACATCTCACAGTTTGTCCCTGTATGCCCCTGCAACGATCCTGTTCAGTTATATAAGGGTACTAAATGTGCTACATTGTGTTTATGTGCAGTAAGGCTAATAAAAGATAATGATGATCGGCCTGTTAATAACACACAAACTAGGACTAATAGTATTGCTAATGTTGGAGCTCATTGAGGCAATGAGGGAGCATACAGACAGTCTGACAGTGCTATTAGCTAGCTCTGTACAGGCAGGGAGGGAGGTGAATGGGTGAGTTGTGTAATGGTTTTGTGAACGATGACTGGTGTCTCTATGCTAGGCTAGGCTCATGGATTCAGTGACTTATGTGAGCAGTTGGGCCTTCCATGGGGAATGTGTGCTATGTGTGTGCTGTGTGTTCCACTGGCCTAAGCCGCTGTACCATCTGGGCTGTACATACCCCCTACAAGTGACACCTATAGGCAACTGCCGGTGGTCAGGAGGGGTGGTTGTTATGTCCTTCTAGCTCCGTTGTGTCATTTCCTATTTGCAGACAGAAGGACGGACGGACAGACACACACACCGACTCTTCTATCTCCTATACACAGATAACAGTATTTCTTCTCAGATAATATGTATCCTTTCATGATAGAAGAGGGAGTTCTGGGAAAACTCTTCTGACTGTATGAACTATGAACCTTATATAGACGCCAGATAAATGACTCAGCCCTAGAGAATGAGGCCTGTGTGGAGAAGTACATGGCAGCATGCATGCCTACAAAAATGATGAAGCACTGGGAAGAGATGACAGTGCCAGCTTGGAACCCTAAAAACAATGATAGCAGCAGGCAGAAACACTAAGTATATAATATGCTGATAGTAGAGGGAGGCAGTGTTCTCTCTCTCTCTCTCTGTCGCTCTTTCTGTTGATAAACGTATCTAAGTCTCATCTAATTTTCCACGTTACATGCTTGTTTCAAGCAAATATGCCTTTTTTCTAAGGGCACATTTCTAACCTTATTAAAGCGTCGCTCTCTGGCAACAACCTGGTCTCCTCTCCCCACCCTCCCCCACCTGACTGAATCATTCAGGATTTATCAATCTAATTATATTGAGTATACTTTAATATGATTAATCTATTATTCAACAGAGAGAGGAGGAATCAGTCCAGTACACTCTCGATAAATGATCAAGATTTGTGAGTGAGTGAGTGAGTGAGTGAGTGAGTGAGTGAGTGAGTGAGTGAGCAAGAGAGTGTGTGTGTGTGTGTGTTTGTTTACTGTTGACCTACTACAGTAGATTTGTGTATGGATAAAGGTCTGTTTGAGAGTTCTAAGTTTATCATGAATGGTTTTCTGTGTATTTAGGTGAATGTGTTTTGTACCTGTGTATTTGTGTAGGTGTGCATAAGTGCTGCTGGTCTTGTTTGTCTAGGTGTTGGTTAAGTGTTGCTGTGTATGTTTCCAGGCTGACCTAGCCCAGCTGTTCCACACAGGAAGCCTGAGAAGGAGCTTATCCTGTGGGGGTGGGATGGAGGGATGGAGGGGAGGGGCATTTACTTCCTGCCTGGGCCCATGTGACATCGCACAGCAGGGCTGGGCAGCTTCTGGATACAGGACAGAAAAATGGCAACAAAAGGACCCATTGTCCCCCGGCAAATCAAATCAAATCAAATTATATGAGTAGAATACACATATTTAGCAGATGTTATTGTTGGTTCAACTAAATGCTTATGTTCCGAGCTCCAACAGTGTTGTAATATCTAACAATACACAACAATGCACACAAATCTAAAAAGTAAAAAATGGAATTAAGAAATATACAAATATTAGGACGAGCAATGTCAGAGTCCAGAGTATAAATATATACAGTTGAAGTCAGAAGTTTACATACACTTAGGTTGGAGTCATTAAAACTTGTTTTTCAACCACTCCACAAATTTATTGTTAACAAACTATAGTTTTGGCAAGTCGGTTAGGACATCTACTTTGTGCATGACACAAGTAATTTTTCCAACAATTGTTTACAGACAGATTATTTCACTTATAATTCACTGTATCACAATTCCAGTGGGTCAGATGATTACATACGCTAAGTTGACTGTGCCTTTAAACAGCTTGGGAAATTCCAGAAAATGATGTCATGGCTTTAGAAGCTTCTGATAGGCTAATTGACATAATTTGAGTCAATTGGAGGTGTACCTGTGGATGTATTTCAAGGCCTACCTTCAAACTCAGTGCCTCTTTGCTTGACATCATGGGAAAATCAAAAGAAATCAGCCAAGACCTCAGAAAAGAAATTGTAGACCTCCACAAGTCTGGTTCATCCTTGGGAGCAATTTCCAAACGCATGAAGGTACCACGTTCATCTGTTCAAACAATAGTACGCAAGTATAAACACCATGGGACCACGCAGCTGTCATACCACTCAGGAAGGAGACACGTTCTGTCTCCTAGAGATGAACATACTTTGGTGCAAAAAGTGCAAATCAATCCCAGAACAACAGCAAAGGACCTTGTGAAGATGCTGGAGGAAACAGATACAAAAGTATCTATATCCACAGTAAAACGAGTCCTATATCGACATAACCTGAAAGGCCGCTCAGCAAGGAAGAAGCCGCTGCTCCAAAACCGCCATAAAAAAGCCAGACTACGGTTTGCAACTGCACATGGGGACAAAGCTCATACTTTTTGGAGAAATGTCCTCTGGTCTGATTAAACAAAAATAGAACTGTTTGGCCATAATGACCATCGTTATGTTTGGAGGAAAAAGGGGAATGCTTGCAAGCCAAAGAACACCATCCCAACCGTGAAGCATGGGGGTGGCAGCATCATGCTATGGGGGTGCTTTGCTGCAGGAGGGACTGGTGCACTTCACAAAATAGATGGCATCATGAGGAAGGAAAATTATGTGGATATATTGAAGCAACATCTCAAGACATCAGTCAGGTAGTTAATGATTGGTCGCAAATGGGTCTTCCAAATGGACAATGACCCCAAGCATACTTCCAAAGTTGTGGCAAAATAGCTTAAGGACAACAAAGTCAAGGTATTGGAGTGGCCATCACAAAGCCCTGACCTCAATTTGTGGGCAGAACTGAAAGAACGTGTGCGAGCAAGGAGGCCTACAAACCTGACTCAGTTACACCAGCTCTGTCAGGAGGAATGGGCCAAAATTCACCCAACTTATTGTGGGAAGCTTGTGGAAGGCTACCCGAAACGTTTGACCCAAATTAAACAATTTAAAGGCAATGTTACCAAATACTAATTGAGGGTATGTAAACTTCTGATCCACTGGGAATGTGATGAAAGATATAAAAGCTGAAATAAATCACTCTCTACTATTATTCTGACATGTCAAATTCTTAAAATAAAGTGGTGATCCTAACTGACCTAAAACAGGGAATTTTTACATTTACATTTACATTTTAGTCATTTAGGAGACACTCTTATCCAGAGCGACTTACAGTTAGTGAGTGCATCAATTTTTTTCATACTTTCTTTCCTTGTCTGCCAATCTTAATAACAAGAACTTTAGATTAATCAGATTGTTCTGTTTATTGGACTACTACATTATTACACAACCCCTAAAAGGGGAAGTACATTTTCAAAAATGTTGTTTGTCAGATGTTTTCATACCTCAAAAGTAGTCTTATGGGAAAAGTTAACCCAAATTACAAAATTCCATTGGTACATTGGTTTCCTTACCATGTAAGCAGTCGACGGACAAGGTAAGACAGTAATCCATGCTTTGGTTTTGTTTAGCATTTATAGCACAAAACCCATGCAAGTGGACATCCCCGATACAAGCATGTTCACGTTCCATGTCCAAATCCTCCCAAAGTGTAAAGAATGTATTGTATAGCTCAATAAAATTACTTTAACATGATTTGGAAATGAAATGCGAAAAAGTACAATAAATCAGGGATATTCACTTACATTGGCTTTGTGCTAGAAATGCTAAAAAGTTAGAGACAATGACCAAGTAAACAAAACCAAAGCATAGATTGCTGTCCCCTCATTCATAGACAGCTTAAAGAGTAAGTGGACCAATGTCATTTTGTAATTTGTGTGAACTATTCCTTTAAGTCCACATCCCAGGCCATTAATTGTGTAGATACACCTATATGCAATAACCCCAAATGAATGAAAACGATAAGCACAAAATAAAATCAGGAAATTATATGGTGTTTTCCTGTTGGTGTTGAGGCATACAGCTGGCTCTACACAACCAATGGCATGGGGTGTGTATTTATCTTGTGAAAAGCATGAGCTGGTGTACACCCAAAAAAGTTAGTAGAGGTGCTGACTAACGGCGAGTAAGCTGTAGGCTATAAAAATAAAGAGAGTCGTACACTATATATAAGCTCCCACCAAAGTTTCGGGATCATCTTGTATTCATTTTACTAGGATTAAATGTCAGGAATTGTGAAAAACTGAGTTTAAATGTATTTGGCTAAGGTGTATGTAAACTTCAGACTTCAACTGAATGTATATGATGTGATGTATAGACGTTATGGACAGTATATGGATAGATAGGGGCGCAACTTTGGTTTTAGAAGTGGGGGGGTCATAAAAAAAAAAGATACCCCATAAAATAATATCCAGTCGGATAAACGCTCCAAACAGCCTACCTGACCGCTCGGAGGCGTCTGCATGGTCCTAAGGCACACCGTTGCCCTGTTTTGTATCACATTCCAATGATAAAAAACTTTGGGGGGGGCAAAAATGCAATTTCAGAATGTGAGGGGGACATGTCTCCCCTGTCCCCAGTGAAAGTTGCGCCCCTGTGGATAGAACATGTAGTATATCTGTAGAACAAGTAGGATATAATAGTATATTTACAGCAATAGTTAAATAGGATAGGCCTTGACTAGAATACATTATATACATATGAAATGGGTAAAACAGTATGAAACATAATTAAAACATAACACTACTGGTCAAAAGTTTTAGAACCCCTACTCATTCAAGGGTTTTTATTTATTTTTACTATTTTCTACATTATAGAATAATAGTGAAGACATCAAAACTATGAAATAGAATCATGTAGTAACCAAAAAAGTGTTAAACAAATCAAAATATATTTTATATTTGAGATTCTTCAAATAGCCACCCTTTGCTTTGATGACAGCTTTGCACACTCCTGGCATTCTCTCAACCAGCTTCATGGGGTAGTCACCAGGAATAAATTTCAATTAACATGTGTGCCTTCTTAAAAGTTAATTTGTGGAAATTATTTCCTTCTTAATGCATTTCAGCCAATCAGTTGTGTTGTGTTGTGACAAGGTATACAGAATATGGTATTTTACCAAATAGGGCTATGTCCATATTATGGCAAGAACAGCTCAAATAAGCAAAGAGAAACGACAGTCCATAATTTCTTTAAGACATGAAGGTCAGTCAATACGGAACATTTCAAGAACTTTGAAAGTTTCTTCAAGTGCAGTCGCAAAAACCATCAAGCGCTATGATGAAACTGGCCCTCATGAGGACCGCCACAAGAATGGAAGACCCAGAGTTACCTCTGCTGCAGAGGATAAGTTCATTAGAGTTACCAGCCTCAGAAATTGCAGCCCAAATAAATGCTTCACAGTGTTCAAGTCACAGACACATCTCAACATCAACTGTTCAGAGGAGACTGTGTGAATCACAGTGAGGCGGCAGGTAGCTTAGTGGTTAAGAGCGTCATGCCAATAACCGAAAGGTCGCTGGTTCTAACCCCTGAGCCGACTAGGTGAAAAATCTGTCGATGTGCCCTTGAGCAAGGCACTTAACCCTAATTGCTCCTGTAAGTCGCTCTGGATAAGAGCGTCTGCTAAATGACTAAAATATAAATGAATCAGGCCTTCATGGGGGTGCTTTGCTGGTGACACTGTCTGTGATTTATGTACAATTCAAGGCATTCTTCACCAGCATGGCTACCACAGCATTCTGCAGTGATACGCCATCCCATCTGGTTTGGGCTTAGTGGGACCATAATTTGTTTTTCAAAAGGACAATGACCCAACACACCTCCAGGCTGTGTAAGGGCTATTTGACCAAGAAGTAGAGTGATGGAGTGCTGCATCAGATGACCTGGCCTCCACAATCCCCCGACATCAACCAAATTGAGATGGTTTGGGATGAGTCGGACCGCAGAGTGAAGGAAAAGCAGACAACAAGTGCTCAGCATATGTGGGAACTCCTTCAAGACTGTTGGAAAAGCATTCCAGGTGAAGCTGGTTGAGAGAATGCCAAGAGTGTGCAAAGCTGTCATCAAGGCAAAGAGTGGCTATTTGAAGAATCTCAAATATAAAGTATATTTTGTTTGTTTAACACTTTTTTGGTTACTACATGATTCCATATGTGTTACTACTTTTGACCGGTAGTGTACATAGGGCATCACTGACAATCTGAAATGGTCCACCCACACAGACAATGTGGTGAAGACGGCGCAACAGTGCCTCTAAGACCCTCACAAACATCTACAGATGCACCATTCAGAGCATCTTGTCAGGCTGTATCACCGCCTGGTGTGGCAACTGCACCTTCCGCAACCGCAGGGCTCTCCAGAGAATGGCCCAAAGCATCACCAGGGGCACACTGCCTGCCATCCAGGACATCTACAGCATCCAGGGTCACAGGAAGGCCAAGAAGATCATCAAGGACCTCAGCCACCCGAGCCACGGCCTGTTCACCCTGCTAGCATCTAAAGGTTGGCAATATCTGTTGGTTTTGTGATGAATGAGTCATCTGATTCAATGAATGATGGAGCTGAGTTTGCCTTCACAAAATTTCATTTAAGGTGCTCCAAAGCTTTTTACTATCATTCTTTATGTCATTTATCTTTGTTTCATAGTGTAGTTTCTTCTTCTTTTTATTCAGTTTAGTCACATGATTTCTCAATTTGCAATACGTTTGCCAATCGGTGGTGCAGCCAGACTTATTTGCCATTCCTTTTGCCTCATCCCTCTCAACCATACAATTTTTCAATTCCTCATCAATACACAGGGATTTAACCGTTTGTACAGTCATTTTCTTAATGGGTGCATGCTTATTAGTAACTGGACTAAGCAATTTCATAAACGTGTCAAGTGCAGTGTCTGTTTCCTCCTCATTACACACCACGGACCAACAAATATTCTATACATCAACAACATAGGAGTCACTACAAAACGTATTATATGACCTCTTATACACTATATTAGGCCCAGCCTTTGAAACTTTGGCTTTCCTAGATATGGCTACTATTTTGTGATCACTACATCCGATGGATCTGGATACTGCTTTCAAGCAAATTTCTGCAGCATTTGTAAAGATGTGATCAATACATGTTGATGATTTCATTCCTGTGCTGTTTATAACTACTCTGGTAGGTCGACTGATAACCTGAACCAGGTTTGCAGGCACTGGTTAGAGTTTGAAGCTTTTTCTTGAGTGGGCAGCTTGATGAAAGCCAGTCAATATTTAAAATCACCCAGAAAATATACCTCACTGGTGATATCACATACATTATCAAGCATTTCACATACTGACTATTAGCAATTGGTGGTCTATAGCAGCTTCCCACCAGAATTGGCTTTAGGTGAGGCAGATTAACCTTTAGCCATATTACTTCAACAGTATTTAACATGAGATCCTCTCTAATCTTTACAGGAATGTGGTTCTAAATATAAAACAGCAACACCTCCACCATTGGCATTTCTATATTTTCTGTAAATGTTATAACCACTGTATCGTGAAATGTATTATCTAAGTGAGTTTCAGAGATTGTCAGAATATGAATGTCATCTGTTACTAGCAAATTATTGATTTCATGAACCTTGTTTCTTAAGCTACAGTGGGGAAAAAAAGTATTTAGTCAGCCACCAATTGTGCAAGTTCTCCCACTTAAAAAGATGAGAGAGGCCTGTAATTTTCATCATAGGTACACGCCAACTATGACAGACAAATTGAGGAAAAAAATCCAGAAAATCCCATTGTAGGATTTTTAATGAATTTATTTGCAAATTATGGTGGAAAATAAGTATTTGGTCACCTACAAACAAGCAAGATTTCTGGCTCTCACAGACCTGTAACTTCTTCTTTCAGAGGCTCCTCTGTCCTCCACTCGTTACCTGTATTAATGGCACCTGTTTGAACTTGTTATCAGTATAAAATACACCTGTCCACAACCTCAAACAGTCACACTCCAAACTTCACAATGGCCAAGACCAAAGAGCTGTCAAAGGACACCAAAAACAAAATTGTAGACCTGCACCAGGCTGGGAAGACTGAATCTGCAATAGGTAAGCAGCTTGGTTTGAAGAAATCAACTGTGGGAGCAATTATTAGGAAATGGAAGACATACAAGACCACTGATAATCTCCCTCGATCTGGGGCTCCACGCAAGATCTCACCCCGTGGGGTCAAAATGATCACAAGAACGGTGAGCAAAAATCCCAGAACCACACGGGGGACCTAGTGAATGACCTGCAGAGAGCTGGGACCAAAGTAACAAAGCCAACCATCAGTAACACACTACGCCGCCAGGGACTCAAATCCTGCAGTGCGAGACGTGTCCCCCTGCTTAGCTAGCCAGTACATGTCCAGGCCCGTCTGAAGTGCATTTGGATGATCCAGAAGAGGATTGGGAGAATGTCATATGGTCAGATGAAACCAAAATATAACTTTTTGGTAAAAACTCAACTCGTCATGTTTGGAGGACAAAGAATGCTGAGTTGCATCCAAAGAACACCATACCTACTGTGAAGCATGGGGTTGGAAACATCATGCTTTGGGGCTGTTTTTCTGCAAAGGGACCAGGACGACTGATCCGTGTAAAGGAAAGAATGAATGGGGCCATGTATCGTGAGATTTTGAGTGAAAACCTCCTTCCATCAGCAAGGGCATTGAAGATGAAACGTGGCTGGGTCTTTCAGCATGACAATGATCCCAAACACACCGCCCGGGCACCAAGAGAGGTTTCGGAAGAAGCATTTCAAGGTCCTGGAGTGGCCAGCCAGTCTCCAGATCTCAACCCCATAGAAAATCTTTGGAGGGAGTTGAAAGTCTGTGTTGCCCAGCGACAGCCCCAAAACATCACTGCTCTAGAGGAGATCTGCATGGAGGAATGGGCCAAAAATACCAGCAACAGTGTGTGAAAACCTTGTGAAGACTTACAGAAAACGTTTGACCTGTGTCATTGCCAACAAAGGGTATATAACAAAGTATTGAGAAACTTTTGTTATTGACCAAATACTTATTTTCCACCATCATATGCCAATAAATTCATTAAAAATCCTACAATGTGATTTTCTGGATTTTTTCTCATTTTGTCTGTCATAGTTGACGTGTACCTATGATGAAAATTACAGGCCTCTCTCATCTTTTTAAGTGGGAGAACTTGCACAATTGGTGGCTGACTAAATACTTTTTTTCCCCACTGTACATATGTTAACGTGGGCTATTTTGAGCACTTTTCTTCTGGGATGCTTACTTGTTTTTATTGCTTTACTGGGAAGCTTAGCAGAAGTAGAAATACTCATGTTATTTATGTTAGTGCAGGATGAACTGCACACAGTGGACTTCCTCCTAGGGCACACCGGCTCAGTGCTAACAGTATAAATCTGGTTCATAGGCACATGATTACTGTATACAATAGCTGTAGGATCAGCAGAGGCATTCAGGGCAGTTAGAGGGACATAAATTAGGTTACTTACATTGTGTCCACCAACGCCCCTGGTGTAATGTACATTTGTTGAAGCATTACGACAACTCTGCGTCACAATGGTAGGGATCAGCTGAGCTGGCCTTGGGTCATTGATAAGTCATTGTCTCAATGTAGCCTTATAATGCTGTGAAAGGATCCAGGAACCCAAATGATTTGGGTGGATCCCATCCTCCTTATAAAACGTGTTTTGTTTCCAAAAGGTATCGAAATTGTCAACAAAAGTTACACCCATTAAGCTGCAATAATCACGTAGCCAGTTGTGAAGAGAAAGAATCCTACTAAAGCGTTCAATGCCACGATTCAGAGAGCGCACAGGGCCAGATATGATGGGTCTTTTGTTAGTGTCTAGCAGAGAGTCAATCAGCTCTTTAAAATCCAGTTTCAACTGTTCAGAGCTGCCCTTCATAATGTCATTAAAACCCACATGGACTACAATAGAATAAATGTCCATGTCCTGATGTAGTACATTCGGGAGCAGCTTAGTAATGTCATTTACTCAAGCTCCGGGATAGGACATTGTTTTTGCACCAGGAACGGTCACATTTCTTACCATGGTGCTGCCCAAAATCACAGCTGGTGAGAAGGACGAGGAAATCCGCCCACTCCCACGCGTCACAGGATTCTGAGATCCCTTTATGGACGGGCGAGAGGCAGGATAACTTGAACCCATTGCTCCCGGTGCAGGCCTCCGAAAGATGGAGAAGCCCCGCTCGATCCTGAGCAGGGACGGAAGGTTGCCGACGTTGACTTAGAAATCGTAGTAGTAGGCACTGTGGCCGCAGACAGAGGAACCCCCAGTGACGAAGGTGCAGGAAGATCAGGCTGCAGGACTGCGAAACTATTCGTTGTTGCTATCTGCTCCGGGCCTCTCATTGAGAGTGTAGACTGCTTTGCGGGAGGCCGCTGTTTTCGGCTTCCACGGCTTGTGACATACGACCATCGTTGATAACCTGGCTCCTCTTGCTGTGCTCCTTCGACACCGCTATCAGATGGGGGAGCTCCGGGCAACACCGGGCAGTCGGATAACGACAAACAACAAAGGCGGCGATGCATCCAACAAGCGCGAACACCATCCAGCCACCGGCGTAGAAAATGTAAACATTCCACTCTGCGTTTCCCCAGTTTCTTACGTAGGCTGGAGACCTGCGTGATCAAGGAAGCCACCTCAAGCCTACAATCCTCAACAAGTAAACAATTGCCACATTGGAACTCCGAGTGATCCGGTTTTTCCCGATACAAAGCGTAGTAGATATAGCTCCTACAGCGCTGGAACCGTTCATTTATTTCTCCAGACAAAGAGGGCTCCATTGCAAAACTCATCTGGTACCAACTTCGTTAGCTTGATGGCTAGCAGCTTATCGTCTCTGTCAAGCAGTTTGTTTGTTAAGTAGGATTCCTGGACAATAAATAGCGGTCCTACCTGTTAAAAGCTAACCGTGTCGCGGAATCCACGCAAAAACAAGTTCTGTATTCTTATTGAATGAATAGCGGTTTTGTTTTAATTAAGTGTTTTTCAGCATACAACATTCAGCTGCGCATTCTGATGACCTATGACGATGTGTTGACGTGAGATGATTGAAAAAGAAAGTGGACCAGACCGGCTGCTATTACTTGTCCGGGAGCAAGACGTCAGTGTGTCCATCGTGGCTGGTTTTCCCTTTATAATCCATGATTGTTTGGTGTCCCTGCCACATACGTCTCGTGTCTGAGCCGTTGAGTAGTGACTCCACTTTGTCTCTGTACTGATGTTTTGCCTGGTTGATTGCCTTACTGAGGGCATTACTGGACTGTTTGTACTCTACCATATTCTCAGTCACCTTGCCAAGGTTAAATGCGGTGGTTCGCGCTTTCAGTTTTGTGCAAATACTGTCATTTATCCATGGTTTTTGGTTTGGATAGATTTTTATCGTCATAGTGGGCACAACATCCCCTATGCACTTCCTGATGAACTCAGTCACCGTGTCAATGTATATGTCAATGTTATTCTGAGAGGCAACCCGGAACATATCCCAGTCTGCGTGATCAAAACAATCTTGAGGCATAGATTCCAATTGCTCAGACCAACGTTGGACAATCCTTACCATGGACTCTTACTGTTTAATTTCTGCCTATAGGAAGGGAGGAGAAGAATGGATGTGTGATCTGATTTTCCGAACAGAGGGCGGGGGAGGGCCTTGTAGCCTTCCCGGAAGGGAGAGTAGCAATGTTTGAGAGTTTTTGATGGGCGAGTAGCACAGGCAATGTGTTTATAAAACTTCGGTAGCCTTTTCCTCAGATTTGCTTTATTAAAGGCGTGTTAAAGGCAAAACACATGATATGTCTTGGACTGGCGGAGCTAAAGATCATTAATATGATTTATGAATGCAGACTAGTCAAATATGTTGAACCTGAGATTTCATTGAACAGCAGCTATTCATAGAGGGCATAATGATGTTAATAACTAATCATGCACAGAGCATTTCACTATTGATGTGTTCAGTAGAGGATCTTTCTGCTTTGAAGTGAAGCCTTGGCTCTCAAATAGTAGATCCATCCTGCGCCTCACGGAGTAGCGTGAAGTTGCCCCTACACGCTGATCCTGGGTCAGCTTTGTATTTCCCCAAATAATAGTTAAGGTTAGGATTGGGGGAGGGGAAGCTGATCGTAGATCAGTACCTACTGGAAACTTCACCCTGGAGTGCAGGTCATTGAGTGTGGCGTGTGGGTAAACTCTCAGGGAGGTGCAGTGGACCACAGTGACCTGAGGTGGGCAGCACTGTGGTCATGTGGAACAGCAACAGCTGACCCCTGTGCATTCCACGGGTGGTTAATGTGGGGCCTGGCGCCCTGGTGCCTGTCTGAGCCATTACTGCCCTCTCTGTCACACAGCTACTCACGCAATCAGAGAATAAACATACTACTCATACACAGGCACACAAGTGCACATAGACTGACAGCAATATCCATGAGACACAGGTGCACTTCACTTTGTCACATGCATAATTAATGCACTCTACTATGACCACAATGTCTCACATGATAGTTGAAACTTTGTTATTTTGTGTGATATCCATGATCACTATCTCTCTCTCTCTGTAAGCAGTACTATTCCACTGTGTTATTGTTGATCGTTTCGTGCATAACTATATGCATTTGCGCCCATGTCCACATACACTAGTAATTTCTTAAGTGTTTCCTATTCATAGATATAGTGGCTTGCGAAAGTATTCACCCCCCCTTGGCATTTTTCCTATTTTGTTGCCTTACAACCTGGAATTAAAATAGATTTTTGGGGGGTTTGTATCATTTGATTTACACAACATGCCTACCACTTTGAAGATGCAAAATATGTTTTGGGGTGAAACAAACAAGAAATAAGACAAAAAAACAGAAAACTTGAGCGTGCATAACTATTCACATCCCCCAACCCCCCCCACCTTTTGCAGCAATTACAGCTGCAAGTCTCTTGGGGTATGTCTCTATAAGCTTGGCACATCTAGCCACTGGGATTTTTGCCCATTCTTCAAGGCAAATCTGCTCCAGCTCCTTCAAGTTGGATGGGTTCCGCTGGTGTACAGCAATCTTTAAGTCCTACCACAGATTCTCAATTGGATTGAGGTCTGGGCTTTGACTAGGCCATTCCAAGACATTTAAATGTTCCCCCTTAAACCACTCAAGTGTTGCTTTAGCAGTATGCTTAGGGTCATTGTCCTGCTGGAAGGTGAACCTCCGTCCCAATCTCAAATCTCTGGAAGACTGAAACAGGTTTCCCTCAAGAATTTCCCTGTATTTAGCGCCATCCATCATTCCTTCAATTGTGACCAGTTTCCTAGTCCCTGCCGATGAAAAACATCCCCACAGCATGATGCTGCCACCACCATGTTTCACTGTGGGGATGGTGTTCTCCGGGTGATGAGAGGTGTTGGGTTTGCGCCAGACATAGCGTTTTCCTTGATGGCCAAAAGTCTCATCTGACAAGAGTACCTTCTTCCATATGTTTGGGGAGTCTCCCACATGTCTTTTGGCGTACACCAAACGTGTTTGCTTATTTTTTTATTTAAGAAATTGCTTTTTTCTGGCCACTCTTCCGTAAAGCCCAGCTCTGTGGAGTGTACGGCTTAAAGTGGTCCTTTGGACAGATACTCCAACCTCCGCTGTGGAGCTGTGCAGCTCCTTCAGGGTTATCTTTGGTCTCTTTGTTGCCTCTCTGATTAATGCCCTCCTTGCCTGGTCCGTGAGTTTTGGTGGGCGGCCCTCTCTTGGCAGGTTTGTTGTGGTGCCATATTCTTTCCATTTTTTTTATAATGGATTTAAATGGTGCTCAGTGGGATGTTCAAAGTTTCTGATATTTTTTATAACCCAACCCTGATCTGTACTTCTCCACAACTTTGTCCCTGACCTGTTTGGAGAGCTCCTTGGTCTTCATGGTGCCGCTTGCTTGGTGGTGCCCCTTGCTTAGTGGGGTTTCAGACTCTGGGGCCTTTCAGAACAGGTGTATATATACTGAGATCATGTGACACTTAGATTGCACACAGGTGGACTTTATTTAACTAATTATGTTTGGGGAAGTTGAATTATGTGACTTCTGAAGGTAATTTGTTAAACCAGATCTTATTTAGGGGCTTCATAGTAAAGGAGGTGAATACATATGCACGCACCACTTCTCCGTTATTTACTTTTTACAATTTTTAGAAACAAGTAATTTTTTTCATTTCACTTCACCAATTTGGACTATTTTCTGTATGTCCATTACATGAAATCACACTGATCTAAACAGGCAGTTGCAGTAATGGGTCACACATTGAATAGCAGGACACCGTTAAGAGGAGGGATAACATTTACATTTACATTTTAGTCATTTAGCAGACGCTCTTATCCAGAGCGACTTACAGTTAGTGAATACATTTTTATTTTTGTATTTTTTTTATACTGGCCCCCGTGGGAATCGAACCCACAACCCTGGCGTTGCAAACGCCATGCTCTATCAACTGAGCTACATCCCTGCCGGCCATTCCCTCCCCTACCCTGGACGACGCTGGGCCAATTGTGCGCCGCCCATGAGTCTCCCGGTCGCGGCCGGCTGCGACAGAGCCTGGATTCGAACCAGGATCTCTAGTGGCACAGTTAGCACTGCGATGCAGTGCCTTAGACCACTGCGCTACTTTTTCCACCACTGCCTATTGCCATACGAAAGCAGCTCCTCTCCTTTCGTATGGCAATAGGCAGTGGTGGAAAAAGTACCCAATTGCCATACTTGAGTAAAAGTAAAGATACCTTAATAGAAAATGACTCAAGTAAAAGTGAAAGTCGCCCAGCAAAATACTACTTGCGTAAAAGTCTAAAAGTATTTGGTTTTAAATATACTTAAGTATCAAAAGTAAATGTAATTGCTCAAATATACTTAAGTATCAAAAGTAAAAGTATAAATAATTTCACATTCTTTATATTAAGCAAACCAGATGGCATGATTTTCTAGTTTTTTTAATTTACGGATAGCCAGGGGCACACTCCAACACTCAGACTTCATTTACAAATGAAGCAGGGATGACCAGGGATGTTCTCTTGAGATGTGCGTGAATTCGACCATTTTCCTGTCCTGCTAAGCATTCAAAATGTAACGAAAACTTTTGGGTGTCAGGGAAAATGTATGGAGTAAAAATTACATTATTTTCTTTAGGAATGTAGTGAATTAAAAGTAAAAGTTGTCAAAAATATAAATAGTAAATTAAAAGTACAGATATCCAAAAAAACTACTTAAGTATTACTTTAAAGTATTTTTACTTATGTACTTTATGCCACTGGCAATAGGTGTTTTCCCTGCCTCAAACAGCAGTATTTCTACAGCAATATGGGTGGCTTGGCCTTCTGCCAGTCCAAAATAATCAGATTGCCTTTTTTATTTCAATCAAGGCAGGAAGGCAAATAGATGTTCTGCGATTAATTGCATGCCATGTAAAATGTGTTCATAGAACTTGTTCTCAGTGAGTGACGCCGGTAGACTATGCCAGTACACTTCCTTCCTGCCTTGTAGACTATGCCAGTACACTTCCTTCCTGCCTTGCGTATGGCCTTTCAGATACTGTATGTCTCACTCTGTAACTGTAGGATATCAAAATAAAGAGTCACACACTCTACGTACAGTGAGTATACAAAACATTAAGAACACCCACTTTTTCCATGACCTAGACTGACCAGGTGAATCCAGGTGAAAGCTAAGATCCCTTATTGATGTCACTTGTTAAATCAACTTAAATCAGTGTAGATGAAGGAGAGGAGACAGGTTAAAGAAGGATTTCTTAGCCTTGAGACAATTGAGACATGGATTGTGTATGTGTGCCATTCAGAGGGACAAAATATTTACGTTCCTTTGAACGGGGTATGGTAGTAGGTGCCAGGCACACTTGTTTGTGTCAAGAACTGCAACGCTGCTGGGTTTTTCATGCTCAACAGTTTCCCGTGTGTATTAAGAATGGTCCACCACCCAAAAGACACCCAGCCAACTTCACACAACGGTCGCCTCTTCACTGTTGACGTTGAGACTGGTGTTTTGCGGGTACTATTTAATGAAGGCTTTTTGGGCTTAGTCCAACTATCATTTGCTTTTCAACAGGACAATGACCCAACACACCTGTGTAAGGGCTATTTTACCAAGAAGGAGAGTGATGGAGTGCTGCATCAGATGACCTGGCCTCCACAATCCCCCGACCTCATCCCAATTGAGATGGTTTGGGATGAGTCGGACGGCAGAGTGAAGGAAAAGCAGCCAACAAGTGCTCAGCATATGTGGGAATTCCTTCAAGACTATTGGAAAAGCATTCCAGGTGAAGCTGGTTGAGTGAATGCCAAGAGTGTGCAAAGCTGTCATCAAGGCAAAAGGGTGGCTATTTGAATAATTTCAAATATAAAATACATTTTGATTTGTTTAACACTTTTTGGGTTACTACATGATTCCATATGTGTTATTTCATAATTTTGATGTCTTCACTATTATTCTACAATGTAGAAAATAGTAAAAATTAAGAAAAACCTTTGAATGAGTAGGTGTGTCTAAACTTTTGACTGGTACTGTTTCTGAATCCGCAGTTCCATTGTAAATGGAAAAGGTGTGTGTTTCTGAACGATGCACCATGCTGCCTTGTTGACAATATGACCTGGCAACGCAGATTACTGTACTATTTGAGAAGGGCACTCCTCCCTCACTGCCGCTTCCATTTTGAGCCCAGCCTAAACCAACTTGTGATTTGTTAGGGGAGTTGACTGTCGGTTGAGCACCCTCTCCGGAATATTATTTTTGGAATGACCAACATACTAACTCATATAGCCCAGACTATAGGGTCACATCCTCTCTCTGTAAGTGCTGGTATTTTCTCTCAAACAATGTTCTTGTTGCACCCCAACAGAGCACTTACCTTTTAGACTTGGACAGAAGTCGAAAAACCTATTTACGTGATAATATATATATATATTTTTTAATGGAATATCTCAAGGCAGGGTTGCAGTGTCCTACGTGTTTGCTCTGTGGTGCTCCTCAATATAAGGTTACAGACGTTACACCTTACTCCACAAAGCAGGGGAGCATGGGTAAAATGTGTGTATTACTGTAATAATCAGCACTTTTTTTCTGTCCAATGTTATTAATAATGTTTCTAAGAAAAAACATATTCCATGTGTAAACAATTACAATGTGCAGGCTGGTCCAAACACACTGGAGTGTGCTGTAATACATTGCTTATCAAATACCTTTTCAATAATAAAATATTGAATGAATAAACAAAGCTTATTATTTGATTATATTCTGAAAGATTGATTAAAATGTCCATGTATCCACAGTAAATATCCAAATTTGAATAAGGATTGTACCAGCTTATGCTATAAGACAGCATAGTTAGTACAGCTCTGTCATACTCCTCAAATACAACAAAAGCCTGTGAACATCATTCAAACTATGAACTCCTCACAGAACATCTGTGCAGTTCAGAGCAATGAATACTGCTGAGTGAAAGGGCAACATGGCGTGCATCCTTTATAAAAACTCATTTGTTTAGGTTTACATAAGGTTGAGCATGAATACGATCTAATGTGTCAAGATCAGAGTCTTACTGCTGCAAGATGTTGTCACAGGTTCATCTTTCAATTAGCTATTTCCGTACTAGTTCACATTTTACTCAGGCATCCGACTCATAGCTGGAGTAGTTGGTGGCCATGTCGAGGCCATCAGTCTTCATCAAAATAGCCCATGTAATGAAAATCTGGCTCTGAGAAGCATTTCCCATGGAAGCTAGTCTCAACTCTTTCAATATCATCAAACACCTCACTAATGATGTTTAATATCTATTTTGCATGTTGTAGTTGAAATAGGCTACTGGTAGGTCATTCTGAATATAAACAAGATCAAATGTATATTCACTGTTATGCCACTGCATCGATAAGTTCAGTGCTAAATCCAGGACACGCATCTATGTCAGTAAATAGATGTGGTGTGTCTTTAACCAATGTGGCCCTATAGTCACTTAAAATGTCTCTAATCAAAATGTTGTCATTTGGTCCTACTTCTCTACACTTTGTACAAGTGGAAACCACTTCCTTTAATGCTTCATAGTTAGGAATTGACTCCCCACAAACTCCAGATGCACATGTACATGTTCAATGACAGTATGTGCAGCACAAATGCCCTGAATCTACATTAGTGGGTTGATCTTCAAAGTGGCCATACAGCGCTTTTCTAAAGCATGACTTGGTGCCTGACTGCATGATCTCATTGACTGTTTTGGAAAATACAGTACTTTTGTCTCACTTCAACCAGCCCTGCCAACTTGGTGAACTACAGTGCCTTCGGAAAGTATTCAGACACCTTTACTTTTTCCACATTTTGTTACGTTACAGCCTTATTCTAAAATTAATTAAATAAAAATAATTCCTCAATCTTTTTATTTTATTTTACCTTTATTTAACCAGGTAAGCCAGTTGAGAACAAGTTCTCATTTACAACTGCGACCTGGCCAAGATAAAGCAAAGCAGTGCGATAAAAACAACAACAACACAGAGTTACATATGGGACAAACAAAACATACAGTCAATAACACAATAGAAAATATATATACAGTGTGTGCAAATGTAGAAAGTTATGGAGGTAAGGCAATAAATAGGCCATAGTGCAAAATAATTACAATTTAGTATTAACACTGGAGTGATAGATGTGCAGAAGATGATGTGCAAATAGATTAGCAGAATAAATAGCAATGTAAATAACAATATGGGGATGAGGTAGTTCAATCTACACACAATACCCCATAATGACAAAGCGAAAACAGGTTGTTAGAAATGTTTGCCAATTTATTTAAAATAAAAAACAGAAATACCTTATTTACATAAGTATTCAGACCCTTTGCTATGAGACTCGAAATTGAGCTCAGGTGCATCCTGTTTCCATTGATCATCCTTGAGATGTTTCTACAACTTGATTGGAGTCCACCTATGGTAAATTCAATTGATTGGACATGATTTGTGAAGGCACACACCTGTCTATATAAGGTCCCACAGTTGACAGTGCATGTCAGAGCAAAAACCAAGCCATGAGGTCGAAGGAATTGTCTGTAGAGCTCCGAGACAGGATTGTGTTGAGGCACAGATCTGGGGAAGGGTACCAAAACATTTCTGCAGCATTGAAGGTCCCCAAGAACACAGTGGCCTCCATCATTCTTAAATGGAAGAGGTTTGGAACAGCTTGTGAATATATTCAAGAAAGCATAGTATTGTGTTCTTAAATGTTAACTTACAACTGAATCTGCTCCTTCCTCAACAGCTTTTACACTCTCAAGCAACCCTAGATCTATCACTGGCAGAGGGAGCAACCAAGATGGGATAGCAGGAAGAACCACAGAGGGGCTAAAGTCCCTCCCAAACAACCCCATATCTCTTGCCATGCCATTATCTATCCACCCAAAACATGTATTCAGATTTCGTTCATGTTCCCAGCACTCTGAGTACCTTTTTTGTAGGATGTGTAACTTTATGTCATTGTAGATTTACCCAATATGTCATGGTTAGCTGTTGTCTTCTTAACTTTAACAGCATCTCTCCCAACTCTACCTGCATCGCTGCCACCGGGGAGGTCCTGAGTGTTCCACAACATATTCTTAGGGCTTGGGCCTGGATTACATCTAGCTTTTTTAAAGATGTCTGAGCTGCTGATCCATATGCTACACTTCCATAATCCAGTGATGACCTTAACAGCGCTATATATAGCATTTTTAATGCCATTCTATCTGCCCTCCATTCCTGACAGGTAATGCGTCACATTCAATATTTTCTTTCCTTTGACAACTACTCTGTTAATATGCTCAGCCCATGTCATTCGAGTGTCAAAACAGACCCCCAGGGCCTAGACACTCCCACCCTCTCCAGATTCCTTCCATACAACTTCAAGTATATTTCCTCCCCAACCTTCCTTCTAGAAAATAACTCTGTTTTCTCAACTGAAATCTTGAAGCCCTACCTGAGGGACCACTGCTCATTTTCACTGATTGCTTCTTGAACTCTCCTGGCTGTATGGGTAATATTTCTCTCTTCCACAGTGCCCCGTCATCCGCAAACAATGACCTCCTAATATCAGATCTCACCTGGGAGAATACATCTTCAATCATAATGGAGAAAAACAAAGGACTAATGACACTTCCCTGGGGGGTACCATTATCTACCTCATAGCTTTCTGACAGAGCTCCCTACCCTCACTTGTACTGATCACCCAAAAATAAAATATTTGATTCAGTTAAAAACCCTTCCTCCAACCCCCATGATATCCAGCTTGATAAGTAGGCCTTCCTTCCACATTAAAGGCCTTTCAACGTCGAAGAAAACGGCTACCACCACCTCCTTATATGACTGACTCAAGGCACAGTACAGGATCTATCGTTCCCCTGCCTTTCCTGAACCCACTTTGATCTGGTGACATTAGTCCTCTACTCTCCAGAAAGTAAGTCAGTCTTTCCGTTATCATCCTTTCCACAAGTTTACATACATGAGATGTCAACGCTATCGGCCTATAGCTTGAAGGACTAGTAGGGTCTTTCCCTGGTTTCCGTATTGGCTCCACACCGCCTGCTTCCAACTTCCAGGCAGTTTCCCTTCCTGCCACACCTTATTCCAAAGTCCCGATACTTTCCCCACTGCAGTGTCACTGAGACGAGCCATCATGATGTAACATCTCATCCTTCCCAGGAGATGCTACCCCAGCTTTAGCTAATGCTCTGTTAGTCTCAGCCAACGTAAAAGGGGCATTCAATGCATCCCCCGCCATTTCTCTCTGATCCAGGACCCCCGGATGTTCTCCTCTGACCCTCTCTCTCTCACGCTGCCCCTCTTCTGTCAGATTATTTGAGCTGTGCACCTTCAAAAATGCCTGGGCTAACATCTCTGCCTTCTCCATATGTCTCACTGCAACGACCTCCCCACTTTTCAACACAGGGAGACCCAATCTCATCTGACCCCACTCAGACGCTTAATCATCCCCCATACCTCTCCCACAGGAGTGGTCCTGCCTGTGTTTCCACAGAACCAGCGCCAACACTCCCTCTTACTGTCTTAATGATCCTCCTTACTACTGCTTGTGCGTGTTTATACTGAATCAGGTGCTGGTAATTATGGGACCTTTTCAAAATTCTGAAAGTCCTGTTCCACAGCTTCTCTACACTCTTCAGTCCACCAGGGAACTGCATTACTCCTTCTCCCCCCGTACCCATAGGAATCACCTGCCTTGCGGCCCATTCTATTGCTTCTTTTACTCCATCATTCACTGTTTCTATATCTGAATTGAGATCAACCTGAGACAGCTTCTGTTCACTCAACTCCTGAAACTGACCCCACTCCGCTTTCCCAAATATCCATCTCCTCAATCCATTACATCTCCTGAATCTTCCACCCTCATTCCTACAGTACACATGATAGGATAGTGATCACTACCCACTGTAGATTCCTCCAAAACCTCCCAACTACATCTGCCTGCAATTGAACTTGAGATCAGAGTAAGATTCATTTCCAGTTACTGGGTCAATCCTGGTTCCCCGGCCGTCATTAAGACTCAGAAGCCCTTTCTCATCAAGTATACTGAACAAAAATATAAACGCAACATGTGTTGGTCCCATGTTCCCAGAAATGTTCCATACGCAGAGAAAGCTTATTTTGCTCAAATTGTGCACAAATGTGTTTACATCCCTGTTAGTGAGCATTTCTCCTTTGCCAAGATAATCCATCCAACTGACAGGTGTAGCATATCAAGAAGCTGATTAAACAGCATGATCATTACACAGGTGCACCTTGTGCTGGGGACAATAAAAGGCCACTAAAATGTGCAGTTTTTCATACAACACAATGCCACAGATGTCTCAAGTTGAGGGAGCGTGCAATTGGCATGCTGACAGCAGGAATGTCCACCAGAGCTCTTGCCAGATAATTTAATGTTCATTTCTCTACCATAAGCCGCATCCAACGTTATTTTAGAGAATTTGGCAGTACGTCCAACTGGCCTCACATCCGCAACCACGCGTAACCACGCCAGTCCAGGACCTCCACATCCAGCTTCTTCACATGCGTGATCATCTGAGACCAGCCACCCGGACAGCTGATGAAACTGAGGAGTATTTCTGTCTGTAATAAAGCCCTTTTGTGGGAGAAACTAATTCTAATTGGCTGGGCCTAGCTCCCCAGTGGGCGGGCCGGTCTCCCAAGTGGATAGGCCTATGCCCTCCCAGGCCCACCCATGGCTGCACCCCTGCCCAGTCATGTGAAATCCATAGATTAGGTCCTAATTAATATATATTTAAATGAACCGATTTCCTTATATGAACTATAACTTAGTAAAATCATTGAAATTGTTGCATGTTGCGTTTATATTTTTGTTCAGTGTAGTTCCTCCAACACTTGTCCATTTACATCAGTCCGTGAGCCTCCCCAGAGCGTACTATGAGCATTAAAATCCCCACACCACATTACACATCTCCTATCTTGAACTTCTACACTCCCAAGGGCCATCAACTCTAGTCTCTTACACGGGTTGTAAAAGTTCACTATTACCATATTCCCCCATCCCAACCACACCTCTACAATTGCCTGTTCAACTCGCTCTACCCCACACCTATATGGGATTCCCCGCTTTATAAAGGTAGCACATCCTCCCCCTGCCACCCTATCTCTACGGACTGCAACATAACCGTGTATTACAAGCCATGTCTCCTGGAGACATATCACATCAGGTTTGGCTGGTAACTCCTCAAGAAATTGTTTGAACTCTCACCTATTAGCCATCAAACGTCTGGCATTCCATTGAAGGATTAACACCATTATGAAAATTAACCAATACATGATTCCTGGTTGGACTGATTCTCAATCTTATTGAGGTCATCCTGTACAATGTCCCATGACAGTCCTGTGATCCCAATGAACTTCACTGCCTGCTACACTATGATCTGTATCTTCTTAGTCTTATATTGTAATTGTTCTGTGCAATTGATTGCTGCTGTCACAAATGTAACAACCTTCCTTATGTCTACTACCAGTCTTGTGTTCTTTCCCATTCTGCTCCCTGCATCCCGACCTGCCCTGGACTATCTGCTCTTCTAGGTGCCCCGCTTGTTTTTGCGTGAACTACCTGCACTGCTTCTGCATACGAGATTTTACGCTCACTCCGCACCTGCTGCACTTCCACCTGTATTTTCATCACTGCACAACCCCCATATGACACCCTATGGGCGCCCCCACAGTTACAGCACTTCAACTGGACCCCGTCTCCACATATGCATGTTCTCCCCCACACATCTCCTTTTGTCTTTACACACCGCCGCCACATGCCCAAACCTTTGACAGTTATAGCAACGCAATGGTTTCGGAACCTAAGCTCGCACATAGTAACCCAATCCTAACTTTTTCTGGCAGTACCAGATCCTCAAAGTTGAGTAGCACTGACAGGCTATCCACCTTCTTCCCATCTCGTGTCATCCATCTGGAGGCGCTTTGCCTCAATAAGAGGTCCTTTATTTCATGTTAATTTATTTAACTCCTGTAATAACTCCCTTCACCCACTGCAGTCTAGTTTGATCCGGCATGCTAATATCAACCACACGTTTACATACCTGCTTGAGTTTGAGCGCCTTCTCATACTGTTTAGCATTGATACACACCACCAAACTAACATCACGAAAAACTTTAGCAGACTCAACATCTCCTACTTTTCTTTCCAAATCCCTAGTCAACGCGATCGGACTCACCACCGTGACCCCACCCTCGTCCTTAAATTTCAGCAACACCTTGAACTCCACTTATCTCAGTACAACACTGCAAACCGAACCTCCCTCATCACTACTCTCCTACGACAAGAGCTGCAAAGGCTCCTCAGGCTTCCTCTTCTTAACCTTTCCTCTCACTACTCTACCGGCAAGTTTTTCCACTCCACCACTATATTCCATCCCGTCTTCCTCAACTCCTAACCCCCCTACCTTTCCAGCCATCTCTGCGCCAGTCACAGCTTGTTGTTGCTCAAACTCTTCCACAGGATTTCACACTCCAAACCAATTTCCTGTTCATTAAAGTTTCGGCAACTAATCATAAGTCCGGTGTAGCTCAGTTGGTAGAGCATGGCGTTTGCAACGTCTGTGTTGTTGGTTCGATTCCCACGGTGGTCCAGTATGAAAATAAAATAAAATGTATGCACTAACTATAAGTCGCTCTGGATAAGAGCGTCTGCTAAATGACTAAAATGTAAGAACATTGAACATAATTTTCACTGGCCTTCGTTCAGGACATTCAGGTGCGCAACATGTATTTTGAGGGCTACCTTTGCGCAGGGGCAGCTCATTAACCCCCATACTCCTCATGTGTGGGGGCGCGGCTCAGGTCCCTAATTAACACGAAACAAACGCTCAAACAGGGGTTAACCAATTCAAAGAAAGACACATACAGGAACCAAAACACAGCACACTATATGAATAAATATTAAAGCGCTTAAGTAAATCAATTAAAAATATGCCTCCCGAGTGGCGCAGCGGTCTAAGGCACCGCATCGTTGTGTCACAGCCGCCGTGACCGGGAGACCCATGAGGCGGCGCACAATTGGCCCAGCGTCGTCCGGGTTAGGGGAGGGTTTGGCCGGCAGGGATTTCCTTGTCCCATCGCGCTCTAGCGACTCCTTATGGCGGGCCTGCGCCTGCAAGCGGACTTCGGTCGCCAGCTGGATGGTGTTTCCGCCAACACATTGATGCAGCTGGCTTCCGGGTTAAGCGAGCAATATGTCAAGAAGCAGTGCGGCTTGGCAGCGTCGTGTTTCCGACGCATGGCTCTCGACCTTCACCTCTCCCGAGTTGCAGGATGGGACAAGACTGTAACTACCAATTGGGGAGAAAAGGGGGTAAAAGTCCCCCAAAAAACTCAATTTGAAATAAAGCACGAGGGAAAAGGACTAAATAGAACCATAGGCACATGTGACATAAGTCACTCTGCATAGGAGCTTCTAAAAGACTAAAATTGCTAATTGTGTCAGTCGGGCAAAATCCTTAAATTGCATAGAAATGTTGGCCGACTGATACAGAAAATCACATTAGGCTAACAATGAGTCATATTAGGCAGACCAGTGGTGTGAAGTGGGAGCCACAGTAACAACGAGATTGGCAAATTCGACATTTAGCAGTTGCTTTTATCCAAAGCGACTTATAGTCATGTGTGCATAAATTTATACGTATGGGTGGTCCCGGGGATCGAACCCACTACCCTGGCGTTACAAGCGCCATGCTCTACCAATTTAGCTAGCTACAGAGGACCACAATCATGGCAATGATTCTACAGGAGCCGTTGTTGTCCAACAGGTAGGCCTACCAGGGTTGATGTAATGATAGCTAATTCCAGAGGCAGTAGGCCCACTTCATCCACTAAAAGGATTTAAAGTGCACAAATCATACAGCTTTTCGTTTTGTACTTGCAAATGTTTGATAATTGAATCAAAAACAATTCACTATTGGCTTAAGATGAGTCAGCTGAAAAGGGTAGGGATACTGTCCCAGTAGGCCAATAAAGGGTACCATATACAGCCACTAGATGGCAATACCCTGCATATCCAGACCACTTGAATTTCACCAACATTGACTTTTATCACATTCTCTAACGCCTTGACACATCTGACAAGACAGTTTTACCAAATGTCTTCATAGCCCAACAATGTAGACTCATAAGTTACACGTATCAAAAAAAAATTAAATACCAAGATTCTTAGCTCGTCATGTGGCAAATGTAAGGTCATGTAAAAAGAGGACACAATTACTTTGCTGTGATATCCATCGAGTGACTTTGTCCTGTCCATTTCCTACGAGCTTTTTGAGAAGTCTGGACTGAGGAAAAATACAGTAAGATCAAATCACTCAATGTTATTGTGTAGGACAGGTTATAGCCTTGTAAATATAAGTAATCCAATGCCACTTCAGAACTGCCCATACAATTGATAAACCCATGAAACCATGTCAGGTAGTGTACATTACAGGTGTGATCGAGTAAGAGTGGACTCAGGAGACAGGGTTGTGTCTTTCATACACTTTTTATTGTCAGCACTTGACAGAGGGAGGGGCAGGAGGTGCATGCCAGGGACAAGAAGCTGTTTACTTCTTGGTGGTCTCCTCCTCCTTTGACAGGGTCTTGATGATCTCCTCTTTCTTTGCTGCCAGGCGCTCCTCTCTGCGCTTACGGGCCTCCTTTGTCTTGGAACGACGAGCCTCAGCCTGGTCACTGCAGAGAGAAATGTGGTCAAACTATGTAGCTTATCTTTTGGCTGAACACAAATGTACTTACCATCTATAAACATTCCCATATAAAGATCTGCTTTTAAGTGCTCATCAGCGCAGTTCCTTCTCCACTTTAATACAAAACATTGCGGGATAGAAAAGTCTAAGGCAGATGGGAGTTGTAGTTTTAGACTTACCACAGAAGCTTCTTGCGGGCCTTGTCTGCCTTCAGCTTGTGGATGTGCTCCATGAGGATACGCTTGTTCTTGAACACATTACCCTTCACCTTAAGGTAGAGGCTGTGGTACCTGCGGGAAGGACAGGGGCAAAACAAGATGACCAAATCAAACTACAATACCAATAAAAAATATCCGCTTTAAACAATTCAATAAATACAAAATGAATAATTTAGCAATTCATGTGCTACATTTGAAATTACTTCCTAAATCAAAGGAATTTGAACAGGGGAATGTGAACAGGGGTTTATCAGATAGCCAAGAGAAACATGACATCACAAATTTCAGCAAAGTTTGCGAAACCATTCTCAGAGAATCATCATTTTTAACAATATAACTTTGGGATGATTGTTAGCCATTTTAGCTAGCTAGTGCAGCCTAGGCTAGTAGAGTTAGCTAGTTCAACATAATCAATGTGTAACAGACATCCTTGAAATGGACCCAATAGGAGTTGCTACGCCTTGTGAATCTGTATACTCAAGGGTGGATGTGGAGAACTTACATGTGCCGGTCAATCTTATGGGATTCCCTGTAGCGACGGAGAAGACGACGCAGGATTCTCATGCGACGCATCCAGGACAGCTTCTCTGGCATACGGGCGTTGGCTGTACCCTTTCTTTTACCTGGTAGGGTGGGCAGAGGAGAGGATGGTGTTAGGCCTGAGATATTAATACTACACCCAAAAATCCACTATCCTGTTTTCAGTACAAAACAGTTATGTAAATAAAAAGACTTCGCCTGATTGTCTATCGCCGTCACTAGTCGATATAGCTATGAGACGTAGGACAGCATTCACTCACCGATTCCCGTGTGCCTTCCCTTGCGACGTGCCAGCGTGTTCTTGCGGCAGCGGGCGCGAGAGTGCACCGTGACAGGCTTGCGGATGATAAGACCATCCTTTACCAGTTTACGGATCTGCTGGCCTGAGAGGGGGGACAGAAAATATGGGTTAGACAAGGCAGGTGAATTTACAGCAACAAATCAATATTCAGTCAACTACTGTGTAGATTATGCACAGGCTACATTAACTAAGTACCAAAATAATGTGCTAAAAGATAGATTGGCTGAATCCTTACGGGAGTTGGCGTTAGCAATCTCATTGGTCTCGTTGGGGTCCAGCCATACTTTCTTCTTGCCACAGCGCAGGACGCTGGAGGCAAGCCTCTTTTGAAGCCTGAGCATGCTGGGTTAGAGATGAAGAGTTAACTAACGCATTACATTTTGTGTAACGCATAACGGTACGTTGCTAACAATATAATGTAAATGTTTGTAGCGTGAACAGGGGTTAATCAGATAGCCAAGAGAAATATGACATCACAAATTTCAGCATAGTTTGCGAAACCATTCTCAGAATCATCATATTAACCATTTATCCAATTTAACTCCGGGTTGATTGTTACCCATTATAGCTAGTTAGATACTGATGACTAACGTTACCTTGGATGCAACTGGGCTAACGTTACTCGACGTTTGGCTAGTAACGTTTGCTAGCTAATGTATCTAACTAGTCGTGTAGCTAAATATCATCCACACCAAGTTGCTGTTCTTACAAAGTGACATGGTTGACACTGAATTTTACAAGACAATTAATCAGTTGGCTAATATAAAGCAACGGGGAACATCAGTCAAAATCATGAGACCAGCAGTGTCCGGGTACGTAACCGTAGCTACTAGCTGGCCAATGCTACCAAAATGTGCTACACCAAATTTACTTGCAGCGTAGCTAGCTAGCCTGTCTAATGTAAACTCTTTCAGATTATATGGAACATGGATATCATTGAGACTAACTATCGGATTCAGACATGTTTAAACTATCATAATCTAGTCACCTATGTTAACATTGAGGTTTAACTCGCATTTGTTTAACGTTAGGCCTGAATTTCTCGTCTCAGAAATCTTGGTTGACAACATGGCCTCCCTGGCTTGGAACATCGTGCGGCTCATTTACACATGAAATGTAGCTTTTCCTAAATGAAATATGTCAAGGGACTTTGACGGTGGTGTCTCGTAAACTTTAAGGCAACCTCAGTAAACCTTTAATGGGCAATTAATGTGTATTTTATGAAATATAAGAGAATTTAGACTCGCACAAAGTCGGTGCGCTTACCTCATGGCTGCTACTGCGATAGAAAAAGGAAGGGTTGAGGGACAGACAGGGTCCTACCATTAAAGCTACAGGAGAATCCAAAATGAGATATACAGCTGTTATTTTGTGAAATAAACGAAATACGATATAAATATTATTATTTTCATGTGAAGAGTTTGTAAGAAAATACAAATGGGTGTTAAAAAATAAGTTAGAGAGAGTGATATTGTCTGAAATCATAAGATAAAGTGTATAGAAAATATGTTCTCCCCTTATTTGGGAATAATAGTATATTCCAAAGGTGGGGAGCGATTTCGCACTGCATTGTGGGTGAAATCAAACTAAATGCAACTCACTACTCTGCCACAGGAGAGCAATGTCGAAGCGAAAGACTAAAACCGTGAACAGCTGACTGACACTGACAGAAGGAAAGTTTCTGTGAGGATACGTTTAGACAAGCAGCCCAATTATGATATTTTTTCCCCATTAATTGGTCTTTTGACCAATCAGATCACCTCTGAAAAAGATCTGATGTGAAAAGATCTGATGTATAGCGTTTACTTTTACTCAAGTATGACATTTGAGTAGTTTTCCCATCACTGTACTTAAGTACATTTAAAACAAGATACCTTTAGACTTTTACTCAAGTAGTATTTTACTGGCTGACTTTTACTTTTACTTGAGTCATTTTCTATTAAGGTATCTTTACTTTTACACAAGTATGACAATTGAGTACTTTTTCCACCACCTTGAAGGAGACCCTAAAGTTGAAGCCAAGTTCGTGTGACATGCATGCATTGTGTGATTTCCTCTCTGAACTGAAAGAGATGGAGACCCGCACACTTTCGAAAAAAAATAATACATCCAAAACTGAGGCTTGAATGCAAAATAAAGATTTTTATTATAACATCATGGTGCCCAAAAAAAGTTAAATGGAATGTGGGTATCGATCACCAATAAGAGGCAATACACCAGTTAGAGAAAACACTTCAATAACAATTCTTAATTAATTAATCAAATAAAATCAAATTGTATTTGTCACATGCGCAGAATACAACAGGTGTAGACCTTACCGTGAAATGCTTACTTACAAGCCCTTAACGAACAATGCAGTTTTAAGAAAATATTTACTAAATAAACTAAAGTAAAAAATAAAATATAAAAAAAGTAACACAATAAAATAACAATGAGGTTATATAACAACGAGGCCTCCTGTAGCTCAGTTGGTAGAGCATGGCGCTTGTAACGCCAGGGTTGTGGGTTCGTTTCCCACATGGGGCCAGTATGAAAAATGTATGCACTCACTAACTGTAAGTTGCTCTGGATAAGAGTGTCTGCTAAAATGTAAATGTTATATACAGGGGGTACCGGTACCGAGTCAATGTGCGGGGGTACAGGTTAGTCGAGTATTTTGTACATGTAGGTAGGGGTAAAGTGACTATGCATAGATAATAAACAGCGAGTAGCAGCAGTGTAAAAACAAACGGGGGGGGTGTCTGGGTGGCCATTTGATTAATTGTTCAGCAGTCTTATGGCTTGGGGGTAGAAGCTGTTAAGGAGCCTTTTGGACCTAGACTTGGCGCTCCGGTACCGCTTGACGTGCGGTAGCAGAGAGAACAGTCTATGACTTGGGTGACTGGAGTCTTTGACAATTTTTTGGGCCTTCCTCTGACACCACCTAGTATATCAGTTGAAGTCGGAAGTTTACATACACCTTAGCCAAATACATTTAAACTCAGTTTTCCACAATTCCTGACATTTAATCCTAGTAAAACTTCCCTGTCTTAGGTCAGTTAGGATCACCACCTTATTTTAAGAATGTGAAATGTCAGAATAATAGTAGAGAGATTTATTTCAGCTTTTATTTATTTCATCACATTCCCAGTGGGTCAGAAGTTTACATACACTCAATTAGTATTTGGTAGCATTGCCTTTAAATTGTTTAACTTGGGTCAAACGTTTCGTGTAGCCTTCCACAAGCTTCCCACAATAAGTTGGGTGAATTTTGGCCCATTCCACCTGACAGAGCTGGTGTAACTGAGTCAGGTTTGTAGGCGTCCTTGCTCGCACACGCTTTTTCAGTTCTGCCCACAAATGTTCTATAGGATTGAGGTCAGGGCTTTGTGATGGCCACTCCAATACCTTGACTTTGTTGTCCTTTGCCACAACTTTGGAAGTATGCTTGGGGTCATTGTCCATTTGGAAGACCCATTTGCGACCAAGCTTTAACTTCCTGACTGATGTCTTGAGATGTTGCTTCAATATATCCTCATAATTTTCCTTCCTCATGATGCCATCTATTTTGTGAAGTGCACCAGTCCCTCCTGCAGCAAAGCACCCCCACAGCATGATGCTGCCACCCCCGTGCTTCACGGTTGGGATGGTGTTCTTCAGCTTGTAAGCTACCCCCTTTTTCTTCCAAACATAACAATGGTCATTATGGCCAAAGAGTTCTATTTTGGTTTCATCAGACCGTAGTCTGGCTTTTTTATGGCGGTTTTGGAGCAGTGGCTTCTTCCTTGCTGAGCGGCCTTTCAGGTTATGTCGATATAGGACTCGTTTTACTGTGGATATAGATACTTTTGTACCTGTTTCCTCCAGCATCTTCACAAGGTCCTTTGCTGTTGTTCTGCGTGGTCCCATGGTGTTTATACTTGCGTACTATTGTTTGTACAGATGAACGTGGTACCTTCAGGCGTTTGGAAATTGCTCCCAAGGATGAACCAGACTTGTGGAGTTCTACAATTTTTTTTCTGAGGTCTTGGCTGATTTATTTTTGATTTTCCCATGATGTCAAGCAGAGAGGCACTGAGTTTGAAGGTAGACCTTGAAATACATCCACAGGTACACCTCCAATTGACTCAAATGATGTCAATTAGCCTATCAGAAGCTTCTAAAGCCATGATATAATTTTCTGGAATTTTCCAAACTGTTTAAAGGCACAGTCAACTTAGTATATGTAAACTTCTGACCCACTGGAACTGTGCTACAGTGAATTATAAGTTAAATAATCTGTCTGTAAACAATTGTTGGAAAAATTACTTGTGTCATGCACAAAGTAGATGTCCTAATCGACTTGCCAAAACTATAGTTTCTTAACAAGAAATTTGTGGAGTGGTTGAAAAACAAGTTTTAATTACTCCAACCTAAGTGTATGTAAACTTCTGACTTCAACTGTAGGTGTTCCTTTTGTCCAGGTGGGAAACGGCCGTTTGGAGTGCAATTGAGATTGCGTCATCTGTGGATCTGTTTGGACGGTATGCGAATTGGAGTGGGTCTAGGGTTTCCGGGATGATGGTGTTGATGTGAGGCATGACCAGCCTTTCAAAGCACTTCAATGCCTGATGGGTGGAGAGTTTTTAAATAGAACATCCACCTGCATTCTGTCTGGAGAAGACTAAGTTCAAGATTACCACCCTACGTGAATGTTTTATCTGCTGTATGTGGAGGAGGAGGAGACGGGGTGACCAGACTGAAGTCATTTTCCCATAAAACTTCTACCTGCAACTAGCCTCTGCCACAAGCTTTCACCTTCAGGAGCGAAGCCGGGGAGCTAACCTGCTTTCTTTGTTCATGTTCAATTTGATTTGATTTGACTTTGAACATAAAGCCCTCCAAGCCATCCAGGCTACCCAGCAGCATAGAATTCAACTGACATCTCTCTTCTTGATGAAAAGGCATGCCAAATGAGTTACTGGAGTAATTTGCTTGACCAAAACATAACTGTATGACATTGACACCTGCAGTGTCATCTGAATCAGGAATTGAATGGACATCAGTAGGTAAACAGTTGGAGAGAAGATTCTCACCTGAATGCTAAGCCCTTCTGCAGCCCAGATGAACCAGTCAATTAAGCAATAAGGCACAAGGGGGTGTGGTATATGGCCAATATACCACAGCTAAGGGCTGTTCTTAAGCACGACGCAACGCGGAGTGCCTGGATAGATACAGCCCATAGCCGTGGTATATTGGCCATATACCACAAACCCCTGAGGTGCCTTATTGCTATTATAAACTGGTTACAAACGTAATTAGAACAGTACAAATACATGTTTTGTCATTCCCGTGCTATATGGTCTCATATACCACGGCTTTCAGCCAATCAGCATTCAGGGCTCGAATGACCCAGTTTATAAAGGCACATGACCTACAAGCACACACTGCCACTCAGGACACACACACCACAGAACTGCACTGATAAAGGGACATTCCTTGCATGAGGACCTCACATAGATACTTTACACTGGACAGAAGAAGGGGACGAAAACCAATCTACACTCAATACATACCTGTGTGTGTTTTAGATTCATGAAGCTCCCCCAATGAAGACGTATTGAAGGAGACTACTTATTCAGACAGGATTTCCTCCTCTCAATTTTATTTTTGTATTTGTTCTTGCTACTACTATTTTTATACAAAAAAGGGACATTTTCATTAAGCCTTTAAAGACATATTAATGGGAAAAATTGATTTGTAAAAAGGAATAAATACTGAAGTGAAGTTGCTAAATACACAAAAAGGATGGTGGTCAGATTCAGTAAGAACATAGTAAGAAGTTCTAGATGAACCTAGCTGGCCACATCTGTACTGCTAAGCCTCAATATTATCCAACCATATTATTCCCCTGAGTTCAACCAGATCAGATCCATTACTGTGCATCAGACTGTAAGGAGGAATGGACTACAGTATGCCTGTGACACTCTGGCTCTATGGACTTTGATTTTTGAGCCAGGGTTGTTCATTTCACTTGGGTGTATTTCTATGTTGGTTAGTCTAGGTTGTTTTTCTATGTTTGGTCAATGACTCCCAATCGGAGGTAACGAGTGTCAGCTGTCGGCTCGTTATCTCTGATTGGGAGCCATATTTATACTGTGTTGGTTTTCATTGTATTTGTGGGTTTTTGTTCCAGGTTCAGTATTTTGTTCACTATTGGACTTCACTTTCGTCTTTCCTTTTGTTTTGACGTGCTTGTCTAATAAAGTCATCATGTTCACTCGCAACGCTGCGCCTTGGTCCGCTTATTTAGACGATCGTGACAATGCCTGTACATCGCACAGTATGGACATGAATGGACATCTATGTATGTATGACCATTATAACAATGTAGTGCTCAGGAGAGTAACGTGCTGAAAGGGAACATATAGGGAAAATAAAATGGAATGTACCTTTGATTCTCATGTCTCGTGATTTTAATGTAATGAATATTGACTTATCTGTATAACATTGGAATCAATGTACAGTATCATTATCATCATCAGGACTATATTGATGCTTTTCATGTTTCTCTGATTGTATTAAGATGAAGTGAGTGACAGATAAAATGTATACATAAAAAAAAAACGTACGCCAACAGGCTACATATATTGGCTGATGTACCACTGCCAACAAGTGCCTACAGTGCCACATGAAAAGAGGTGAGCATCTAAAAATGTGGATATCATCTGTGGTTAGACCAGGGTGCAACCAATGCTAATTGCCTTACCCATTACCCAATCACAAGACATCCCTTTCGTGTTGGTCTCTCATTGATTGATCAGTGATGAGGGTGGGGCCTGGTCAATGGGGCGTGGACCTCTTCCGTTCGCAGCTGGAATCTCGAGTGGCGCGCACTGTCCGTATTGTCTGCGCGAGGAAACGGAGGCTGGTGCGCTAGGATAGGCTGTAGACGACGCAGCTGTTGCTATTGTACTACGCTTGGGAAGCACCCTCGGGGGAACAACGGCAAGTAATTATCTTCGTTGACAATGACTATAGCGATATCATCATAAATATATGAATTAGAAAATAGAATTGAAAAAGTAAATCAATGGTACAGAAAATTAGTATGTCCAGGACGCCTTCGACCTCAACCCAGGAGATCCAAATGGACATGTTTGATCAACATCCACACGCACAGGTAAGCAGTATAGGCTACAACTCAATCCTACCCGGGAAATCATCACCGTAGGTTTGATGGTCAGTCCGCCTGTTTCTGAAGCTTTTGTTTAGACATTTTGACAGTCCACAGTTTGACTTGTCATAAAAGCAGGAAAGCAGGTGAACGATGTCAAACCAGCTGCGAATAAGATTTCATGGATTAGGCTATAATTCCCAGAGCAAAAAAACGTGTATGTGAACTGTATCAATAGGTCTAATAACCAGGGTAATAACAAAGTAATGATCATGTATTCTTAATCTATTATAGTAAAAGCATTGGTTTGGTCACAGAGGGCCACTAATATGGTAATTGCCTGTGGCTGCTGTGTGTCCCTTGGACGAATTTTCTTCTTCCGTTTCTCGTTACCAGCTGCTGCTGTTGTTCCACTTTCAAATAGAACCACAGGAATTATAGGCTCTGACATTTTAAAAAACATTTATGTGTTGAAAAATGTGTGTTATTTATGACATGACAATTACGATTTTTGGTTTGACCATTTGATGGTTCGCTTTCATTGTTTTCTTGGTGTAGTAAACAAAATGCAACAATTCCACAAAGCTGCCTATTATTATAGGCTTATGCTAAATGATGATTGATGAACGAACTCTGATGTCCTTTCTGCAATTAGCGCTATGTGCTACATGTTACTAGATGGATGAAGTCCCCAAGTGATGCAAGCCCCGCTGAGGTCTTAATGGGCTGTGTAGGACAGTAGACACAATTTTCTCTCTCATCCGTTTTGCCTTCATGCAGGAGTAAGGACACCTAATTCTGTTTAAATGGCTTTATACTCATAGGTATTGCATTGTTATTTCTTTGCTGCGAGGAACTGTCATGGCATCAAGGTGTTGTGGATTAATTCACCAACTTTTTTCTGAAATGAGAGGGGATGAATGCCATACACACTGGCAGACTCATTTAATGGAATAAGATCACACAAAATTACCATATCATGTGTTATATTACCCTCCCTTAGAGACACGCCTATTCTGCCCTCCAGAAAACAGCATACTTTTGATAATTGCTATATCTGTGCTCATGCAATGTTTTCTTACACAACATGTTCAGAATGTAACTTTTTCTGTAGTTATAAATGGCATTCAGGAAGTTACAGTATATGATATCACTGGTTATGTGGGCATGATTGGTCATAAAATCGAATGAAGAAACTAAATATGAGAATGACCAGAACAAACCCGCCCACGCCAAACTCCATCATTGTCGCTCCACGGAAACCACGACATCACAGAAAAACAACACATACTGTATACAACCCAACGCCTCAAGCCTTGCCAAGTATGCATCCTGCACTCCTTCTCACTCTCCCACTCTTTCTCTCTCTACCTTCCCCATCATTCTTTCTATCTCTCCATCACTCTCTCTCTCTATCTCTCTATCTCTCTCTCTCTCTCTGACTGTTTTTAGCTGTCAGATTTCTATCCCTTGTGTGTTAGTGCTGTGCTGAGAGACAGATGGACCCCCTCCTTGTGTCATGTGGCAGGGAACGGTTTGTTTGTGGCACTCGGATCAATTAGATATAAAGTTCACGCAGACCTGCGGTGGGTCACGCTGGCATATTTATAACTCAGCTGTGGAGAGACGACCGGGGGACCACACTTGTAGGCTGCGTCCCAAATGGCACCATATTCCCTACATAGTGTACTTATTTTGACTAAAGCCCTGTGGCTCATGGTCAAAAGCAGTGCACTATATAGGGAAAATGGTGCCATTTGGGACCACACTAGTAATATCCTGGAGGAAAGGCCCCCCCGGCCCCCAGCAACACTGAATGGCAACAACCAACCCCAATAGAGACGGAAATACAGTGAGGGAAAAAAGTATTTGATCCCCTGCTGATTTTGTACGTTTGCCCACTGACAAAGAAATGATCAGTCTATAGTTTTAATGGTAGGTTTATTTGAACAGTGAGAGACAGAATAACAACAACAAAATCCAGAAAAACGCATGTTAAAAATGTTATAAATTAATTTGCATTTTAATGAGGGAAATAAGTATTTGACCCCCTCTCAATCAGAAAGATTTCTGGCTCCCAGGTGTCTTTTATACAGGTAACGAGCTGAGATTAGGAGCACACTCTTAAAGGGAGTGCTCCTAATCTCAGTTTGATACCTGTATAAAAGACACCTGTCCACAGAAGCAAACAATCAATCAGATTCCAAACTCTCCACCATGGCCAAGACCAAAGAGCTCTCCAAGGATGTCAGGAACAAGATTGTAGGCCTACACAAGGCTGGAATGGGCTACAAGACCATCGCCAAGCAGTTTGGTGAGAAGGTGACAACAGTTGGTGCGATTATTCGCAAATGGAAGAAACACAAAATAACTGTCAATCTCCCTCGGCCTGGGGCTCCATGCAAGATCTCACCTCGTGGAGTTGCAATGATCATGAGAACGGTGAGGAATCAGCCCAGAACTACACGGGAGGATCTTGTCAATGATCTCAAGGCAGCTGGGACCATAGTCACCAAGAAAACAATTGGTAACACACTACGCCGTGAAGGACTGAAATCCTGCAGCGCCCACAAGGTCCCCCTGCTGAAGAAAGCACATATACAGGCCCGTCTGTAGTTTGCCAATGAACATCTGAATGATTCAGAGGAGAACTGGGTGAAAGTGTTGTGGTCAGATGAGACCAAAATCGATCTCTTTGGCATCAACTCAACTCGCCGTGTTTGGAGGAGGAGGAATGCTGCCTATGACCCCAAGAACACCATCCCCACCGTCAAACATGGAGGTAGAAACATTATGCTTTGGGGGTGTTTTTCTGCTAAGGGGACAGGAAAACTTCACCACATCAAAGGGACGATGGACGGGGCAACGTACCGTCAAATCTTGGGTGAGAACCTCCTTCCCTCAGCCAGGGCATTGAAAATGGGTCGTGGATGGGTATTCCAGCATGACAATCACCCAAAACACACGGCCAAGGCAACAAAGGAGTGGCTCAAGAAGAAGCACATTAAGGTCCTGGAGTGGCCTAGCCAGTCTCCAGACCTTAATCCCATAGAAAATCTGTGGAGGGAGCTGAAGGTTCGAGTTGCCAAACATCAGCCTCGAAACCTTAATGACTTGGAGAAGATCTGCAAAGAGGAGTGGGACAAAATCCCTCCTGAGATGTGTGCAAACCTGGTGGCCAACTACAAGAAACGTCTGACCTCTGTGATTGCCAACAATAGTTTTGCCACCAAGTACTAAGTCATGTTTTGCAGAGGGGTCAAATACTTATTTCCCTCATTCAAATGCAAATCAATTTATAACATTTTTGACATGTGTTTTTCTTGATTCTTTTGTTGTTATTCTGTCTCCCACTGTTCAAATAAACCTACCATTAAAATTATAGACTGATCATGTCTTTGTCAGTGGGCAAACGTACAAAATCAGCAGGGGATCAAATACTTTTTTCCCTCACTGTATGAGCAGGTGCCAGAGAATGCTGAACTGATCCAAATCATGCCTGAATACGATAACTCCGATTATAGATTGTGTTTGTTCTTCTGCAGGCAGCACCAGCGGAGGAGTGCTGTTGCTGTATGTTTGCCTGGAGAATGTTTGACTGTGCTCTGTTAAAGCTAGAAGACAGAGACACACCACAGGCTTGTCCTCCCATCCCTCCCCAGTTTACAGTTCCTGTCTAACAGAGCAGCGCTCGCGTCACACCCCCCTCTAATTAGTCACTTAGCCCTGGAGGTTGTTTACCAACAGGAAACCTCCCCTCCCTATGTCCCCTGTATGGCATTTCCCTGCCCTTTACTGTAGCCGTCCTCTCCTCGTGGCCAGCTCAATACAACCCACCCCACACCCCCCTCATCCCCTACAACTCAACTGTCAAGGATGCAGAAATCTTGTTGTGTTTTATCCTTGCCTTCATCCTCTGAATATGATCTATAGTGTGTAGACCACAGAGGATGCTGCCCATGTCCGGGCCAGGGTTGTTGCGGCTGTTGAGGGCACATTTGTTTAAAGGTTGTCAGCACAGGCAGAGCTATACCTCTGTGGACTACAGTGCCCCGGCTCAGTGATGATGAGAGATGAGAAGGGAGCTGGACTACAGCTGGACTGGACCTCGAATCAAACTCAGCTGGTCCATACCTCACACTGAGGAGTATTCCGATTAGAACTGTAGTAAAGTGTAGTGGTCTGATAAAGTTTGCCATAGCTGTGGGAGCAGGTGTGGGTGTGTGCGTGTGTGCATGCTTGCCTCAGTGTGAGTGTGTGTGGAGGTGGGGGTGGTTGGGTTGCTGGGAGCAGGTGTGTGGCGACATACTGTACAGTTTGTGCTCATAATGTGAGCATGATTTTGTACATGAAAGAGAACATGGCTCTGAGAGGTTGATCATGTTTTTGAATGCAGGAATATGTCCCATGTGGGTGTCTACTTTTGAACATTGCACATATTCATGCATACAGTACGTGTGCGTGTGAGTGTATTGTATGTTCCTGTGTACTATTCTTGTGGCCTCAGCTTAGGCAGCGGTCCCTGTCCGTCTGTACACACAGGAGTGGCACAACCCACCAGTCTGATCCTTCAGGCTTCCTGATTGCCAACAAATGCAATTAGCCGGCACTGCGTATCCATGGTGATGTGGCCAGGGTGGGCTCTAATGTAATGGAGGGCCCTACACAAGCCGGATAGGCCATTTGCCAGGGATCAGCCAATCAGATTACAGGGTCCCATCCTACATGAATAATGACAAGTAATGGAGGTTGAACATGAAGCTGAGCTAAGATGGTGGAGTCTACTGGTGCTGGGAGAAGCTCAGGACACATTAACTCCCATCTCTGGCAGCGCTCCATCTGTTCTGGTCATTGTCTGCTATGTCCCTGATGCTGTCCTGATCATAGTTACAGTATCATAAACAATTGAATTTTGTGGACTTAAAGTCTTGAGATTAATTTACCGCTAGAACAAAGCTGGGAGGTTTCATAATGTTTTCTCAACAGAAAAGATGTGAAAAAAACATTGTTCAAGTGCCCGATTTATTAAGACTTTTTTTTTGCGAAAGCTTCCTCTTTTTGATTTCTTGTCTCCTTATTTTCCTTCCTTCTAGGGAAAGTATTCCAAGCGGAAGAGCCGCTTCAAGCGCTCCGATGGAAGCACCTCCTCTGACACCACCTCCAACAGCTTTGTTCGGCAGGTAAGACCCCCTATTCGCCTTGTACAGTACCTTATACTATACTTGCCTGATTCCTCTGGTGATAAGTTCAAGAGATTCATAGGTGAGAATGGCCAGATGGATCAGTATGGATATCCTTCAGCACTGTGAGAGGCTTCTCTTATAAGTAACCCAAACACATTCACATGGTCACTCACACACAACCATCAAAGCTCTCTGCAGTTTGACTTACAATACACGTTGTTATCCTCTTACTCCTCCCCCTTTCCTTTCCTTCTTTCCCGTCTCATCTGCAATAGCTGTCTTAGTTCTTTTTTCCTTGTCCTATCTCTGTCACTTCTCATTTATGTTGCTCTCATAAACACAATTGATGCCTCTGCAGTCCTCCACAGTGGACACCCCCACCTACTCAGGACTCAGGATTCATGTTTTTCACTATGAATCAACAATAAACTGGTCAGATTGATGAAGCGTAGGGACTCCTGATTGAAATGTCCTGGTTCCGGGTCATGTAGGGCTCATACCCTCCCCAGCACACCACAACGCGCCCTCCCTGGTTCCCCGTGGTGCATTGATCAACACTGTCAGGGTGAGCCCATGGGAGCCTGCTATTCTCTTAGCAGCAGAGACAGGCTTTAGGAAGTATGTCTCCATGGGGGAAATGAACATAACGTACCACACAGAGACACTTCCTTTCCGGTGGTCTGGAGAGAGGGGAAGGGGGAAGGGGTTTAAGGTGACACACGTGTCACCTCTATCACAGCTCATCATGCGGACATTACATTTTATTAAAGCGGTCCTGTGTCATGCCACCATGCGTCCCCTTTTCCCTCCCCGACCTCTTCATTTGAGAGAGGAAACGTTTCGCCCCTGCCAAATTACATTAACCTGCTCGCTATGGGTGTCACTCAAAAAAATAACTCCCCTCTCTTGGCAGTGAACACAGGGAGTGTAGCCCTCCTGTGGATTCTAAAGGTTAGCTAGCTTCATCCTCTGTTGCACCCCTCCCCCTCCCTCCCCTACCCACTGGCACATCTCTTCATTAACTCTCTGTAAGTCTGCTCTGAGCCTGAAATGTACCGTAGGAGGGGCCATTGAAGTGGTTGTGTCCCAAATGGCACCCTATTCCCGATTTAGTGCACTACTTTTGACCAAGGCCCATATGTGATTATGTCGGACTGGTTCTCTGTGACCAGACATGGTGACTTTTAAACAGCCATAGGAACATGAATGATGAGAGAGGATTCCTGTTCATGATTGATGATAATATTCAGGATACCAACCTGATACAACCTGAATTTGCAGTAAACACTGTATTTAGATGTCATAATGCACTATGTAGATAGGCTATGTCTATGTATGTAGCTAGTTGCACTGTATATGTTTGCCCCCTCTTGCGCAACTGCGAGCTGAACACTCTTAAGCTTTAGTCTCACACACACTGTCACACAATCAGCCAGCGGTGGAGCCTGTACACTGGCCTGGTTTCCATGGCAACCGGCACACTGAATCTCCCCCCAGTGTGCAGGCGCAGTGGGATGGAGAGGAGGAGGAGGAGAGGATGTTTAGATGGATTAGTGTGTGTACGCAAGAATACAGTACTTTAGATACACAGGGAGTGGCAGGCATGTAGTAATGGGCACCATTACTAGCTGGGATTGTAACCTGGGAAAGAAGAGGCAATATGGATGTGGAAGACACAAGATGTAGATCAGATTCACCTCTTGTCACCTCCTTGGCTCTTTGGAATTGTTCATCGCTGTTACAATGTCTGGGCTGACCGAAGATGATTTGAGGATTAAATTCTACATCTTCTCTCTCTCTTTATCTATCCATGTCTTTCTCTATTTCTCTCTCTCTCTATCTCTCTCTTCTCTCTCTCTTTCTCTCTCTCTCTTCTCTCTCTCACATGCGCACACAAACACACACACATATTCAGATGAGTTTTTGTGATCAATACAGTGCTGTCCAGCAATGCCCTCCAGCTATACTACCATAGAGACATGAGATGAGCTGACCCCCAACACAACACAGTCAGTGAAGGACCATAATCACTCTGGCATCCCTGGGGGCTCATTCGCTGGGGTTCAGTTTCCTTGTTTTACCATTCAGAGCAACTGCGTCAGTCCAACACTATTAGGTCATGATGAAGAGGGCACAACAAAGCCTATTCCCCCTCAGGAGACTTTTAGATTTGGCATGGGTCCTCAGATCCTCAAAAAGTTATACAGCTGCACCATCGAGAGCATCCTGACTGGTTGCATCACTGCCTGGTATGGCAACTGCTCAGCCTCCGACCGCAAGGCACTACAAATGGTAGTGCGTATGGCCCAGTACATTACTGGGGTCAAGCGTCCTGCCATCCAGCACCTCTATACCAGGCGGTGTCAGAGAAAGACCCTAAAAATTGTCAAAGACTCCAGCCACCCTAGTCATAGACTGTTCTCTCTGCTACCGCACGGCAAGCAGTACCGGAGCGCCAAGTCTAGGTCCAAAAGGCTTCTTAACAGCTTCTACCCCCAAGCCATAAGACTCCTGAACAGCTAATCAAATGGCTACCCGGACTATTTGCATTGTCCCCCCCCCACCCCCTATTTTACGCTGCTGCTACTCTCTGTTTATTATCTATGCATAGTCACTTTAACTATACCTACATGTACATATTACCTCAATTACCTCGACTAACCGGTGCCCCCGCACATTGACTCAGTACCCCCTGTATATAGCCTCGCTACTGTTATTTTTACTGTTATTTTACTGCTTTTATTTTTTACTTATCTATTGTTTACTTAACACTTATTTTTCTTAGCGCTGCATTGTTGGTTAAGAGCTTGTAAGTAAGCATTTCACGGTAAAGTCTACACCTGTTGTATTTGGCGCATGTGACAAATAACATTTGATTTGATTTGATTTGAATCACAGAATATTATTTTTGACGGCACCAGGGTCAGGTCAATTGGCTGTTTCACAATAGAGGGGGCGACTTGCATTACGTAAAAGAAAGCTGCTTCAAGCTCAGGACAAATAAATGAAATTCTCCGACCGTAATGTTCACAGGATGGAGCCTATCTTAATAACAATATACCCTAAAATCACCTCGGCTCATTTGAGTGAGGAGAATTTGATAAACCGATAGTTACAATTTCCTCCATCTTAGTGGCAGTTAGTCAATTTTCCTCATTCATAGTTTTTCGCTCTGATGATTTTTCTCAGCTGTGTGGGAGAGAAATCCTGCTATGGTGTATGTTCCTTTTCCATTTGAAGAGAAAATGTAATCAGTCCTTCTGTCAGTGCAGCCTGGCATTAGGCAGCTTCTCTGTGAGGAGAGGGAACAGAACAGTAGTTTGAGTGGCTGACACTTGGGAGTGGCTCTGAGAATACTAGCCTGCCTGGCTGCCTGTCTCTGGCAATCTGTTCCTCATGCTGTGGCCTGGCTGGCTGGCTGCCTGTTCATCACCAGTCAGTCAACCACTTTTGTGTCGCTATGGTGAGGCACCTGTCACAGCTTCAGAGGTTGCCCTCTGCTGGTGGAATAGAGAGACACCCTCTAACCCTCCACCCCGCCTCCACTTAATTAATTAGGTTTTAGAGTCATAAAGCAACTGAGGAAAAAACAAATTGCTAGTGTGTATACCATTGAATGAAGAAGAAAAATTCAATTTTTGTCAACTCCGTAAAACATAATCTCCGTCAGATTGTTGTCTAACGTAAACTCCATCAGTGCTGAAAGATCTAATAGAATGGTTGTTTTTATTATGGATTTTCAAATGAATCATTTTCCATATTTTACAAATGTTTGTATTGAACTTTTATTTTGAGAGGCAAAAATATGTTTGTTTTGAGTATCTGTTGTCAACTCCGTCAGTGGCTTGTCAACTCTGTCACTGATGACTAACCCCTTAAGATTCAGAAAAAAATATTTTAATCACTGTTCTGCAACATATGCTTAAGCAATTGAGGTATTTGCTGTGCTAGACCTAAGGGTTTGCTTTATAAATGTTGTTTTATGTTCTAAATCTAGAAAAACATGCCAAAATGCTAAAGAAATTAGCCCTGGAGCATTTAATAGTGCTATAAAACAAAATAAAAAAAGTTTGGAGATTTGGATTACATATTTGAATATCTAACGTTAGAATTAGAATTGCTCTGACCTTGCGGGGGGCCCCGCGAAAATGTGCTACGCCACTGCTGATGTTTTGCCGGTGTCAGAGGTGGAACTTCTTTGGAGCTGTCAAATCGGTGAGCAGCAACTCTTGTGTTCATTGTCACGAAGCCACATCCGTTCCACTCGCGTTAGAAATTAAAAACGAGAAAGTGTAGGCTATATAGAAATCATGACGCTCAAATTGAAAATCATTCAACCAAATAATGAGGATTTCTATCAGACTAATCGAGGTGTAGATTACATCTCACATTTCAGTGTTTGAACTTGTAAACACGGCTGCATGGGATTTCTCTTAGTGCAACTCCGTGCAGCCAATGGCTTTGTCTGCTTTAGGTACAGTATAATGCGGGGAGCTGCTTGTGGATTGGACAGCTCTAACACAGTTCCAAATCATCAGCTATGCGGATGTCGACTAAAGCAGATATGATTGAATCGGGCCCTTAGTTTAGCAGGCTGGAGCCATTTGAACACTGACTGACTGCTGACTGGCTGGCTGGCTGCCTCGCTGGGCCAAAGAGTTTAAGTTCAATTAAAGATCTTCACTAATCTGCCGACTTGTCTTCACTTATCTGCTGACTACTTGAATTGATCTAAGTTCGCTTATCTGCTTTCAGATTGATGAAGAAGTATGATCATTACATAAGGAACTGAGTATGATCTAAAGAAGAAGTGACATTTTCATTAGTTCATGATAGTGGAAGCTGAAATAATCCATTGTAGTGCAACACTTAAAGTTAGTAGGTATTGTATCTAGTTTGTGTAGCTGGAACAGGTATGCCACCTGTTGCCTGAACTTAATCAAAGACAGATTTGAGAATAAACCTGTGTGGCCTTGAAAGTTGTCGGTTTTATTCCCCTTGTCTTTAGGGGATACTCTCACTGACTGACTGACTCACTGACTGACTGACTGACTCACTGACTGACTGACTCATTGACTGACTGACTGACTCACTGACTGACTGACTCATTGACTGACTGACTGACTCACTGACTGACTGACTGACTCACTGACTGACTGACTCATTGACTGACTGACTGACTCACTGACTGACTGACTCATTGACTGACTGACTGACTCACTGACTGACTGACTGACTCACTGACTGACTGACTCATTGACTGACTGACTGACTCACTGACTGACTGACTCATTGACTGACTGACTGACTCACTGACTGACTGAGTAACAGAAAATAAATTCCTCACCTCCTGGGTGCTGACTGGTTCCAAGTGTGCTGTCATATTATTGTGCACTGGATGTCCTTGTTGCTGCCACTGATACACTGTTCACCCCTCCCTCCTCACGCCCCCCGCCCCGCCCATCTATTCACGTCCTCCCCTCTAACCCCATATCATCCCCTTGTTTGATGTCCTGTTCCGGGTATAGAGAGAGAGAGAGCAGGATAGAGGAAAGGTTTTTTTCCTGCCCCAGCCCCACGTCAGTGGGGGCATTGAATGGCTGACGGCTGCATACCAAGCCTCCTTCTGGTGCTCGCTGCGTTGCGTTTCACGGCCCTGTTTCTGTCCTGCCAGGGCTAAATATAATTCCCCAGTTTGCAAATGTAGCACAAGTCCTGCAACCCGACCCCCCCACCCCTCCCGTCACCAGTCCCAGCTCCCTCACTCCCCTCTCCCTTCCTCCATACACAAGGTTCAGGTTCTTGGAGGTGGGGGTGTGTGTTAGGAGGGTTAGGGGGTTAGGAGAGCACTCTCCTATTTTCACACATACAGTACTCTCTCTCTGGCTCTCTCTCTATTAGACACACACACACACATACTTTTGGACTTACACATTTGCCGTCACGGTCTCTCTCTTTCTCTCACACACACACACACGCACACACACACACTGCTGTTCCTTGGTGTGGATTGTGGCTTTGCCCCCCTGGTTTGCCGTGGTATGGAGCAGACCGACAGGTATCGCAGGCCCGGCATGGTAAGACAGATCTGGCTAAATCTTGACACTTTTGGTGAGTGTGTTTTGGCACCCGGTCCGGAAAGGGCGCCTTGCCGTACTGTAAGAGGGTGTGTTGGGAGTATGTGTGTCTGAGAGACTATTGTGGGTGAGTGTGTCAGAGAGTATTGAAATTTAGGTTGGTGGAAAGGACACATGAACTTAGAAAAAAGTTTTGGATGCGCCATTTCCTGGTCTCTCTCATTCTCTCTCTCGCTTTCTTTGATCCTGTTCTTTCGCCTGCGTTGTGTGATTCCATTTTGGGCTGGGCCACAGCTGCAGGAAAGGCGCTGTGTTTTAAATTAGACTTCCAGTCCCCCTGGTAGCCTGCCTGCCTGCTGAGGGACCCATCAGACTCACTGTCCGAGACCCTAGCCCATACAGCCATTTTATGAGGCTTCTATCTCTCTCTCTCTGTGTCCTGTCCTGTCCCAGCTGGTCCCAGCCTGGATCCCCAGAGACACAGATCACAGAGTCACTAACATCAGTGTTTCCTGACAAAGCGTGTCCATGAGAATGTAATGATTTTGACCTCCACAAGTTTCAGACAGAGTGCTATATTTATGTTTCTTGATAGGGGGACCTCTAGGAGGGTATTTTCTGACGTTTTAGTGCTTTTTAATGTTACATTTCCTAGGCTTGTCGTCATTGTTTTTTTTTTTGAGTACCTGTTAAGTGCTGTATGTCTCAACAGTATAATTAGTAGTACTTGGCAAGTCTATCTGATATTACCTTGTCCTTTTTCTAAAGTCAATGTTGATATTACTTAATTAGTGCCCACCTTGAGCTGAATCACTTCTCTGTGTATTTGTGGTGAGGTCTGTACATTTACATTACATTTTAGTCATTTAGCAGACGCTCTTATCCAGAGCGACTTACAGTTAGTGAGTGCAAACATTATTCTTTTTTATATATATATTTTTTTTTACTGGCCCCCCTGTACATGACTCACGTTACTTTAGTTGTCTCTCTCTCTCAGCACTGCAGGGCCTTTTTAGATAGCAGTTCACAAAGTCCAGCCCGTTGTCACGACAACAGCACACATCGCGAGCCAAGGCACATGGCCAATTACACATTGGGAAGCGCCACTGGCCATCACTAGACACAGAACGTCTCTAACACTCCTCTCTTAATACACTGTTAGCTACCAACCTGGCGTTCTGCTTCTCCATACCTGTTGCTTTGTAATCCTCTAGAAAAGTGTTGCTCTTTGTTGTTGCTTGTTGTTCTTTAGTTCCACCGCTGACTGGTGTTGTACCTACTGTTTATGATGTGAAACCCCTGTAGAATTGGGATTGAGCCTGGGCTGATCAGGGATTCTGTCCGTCTCGCTCTCTGCTTTCTGTCTGAGTGTGTGTTTGCCCTGTCTCTGACTGTGTTTACAGCTGGGTGGACTGTTTGCTCCGATCACACAGAGGGCAGGAGGGAGTGCAGGAGGGAGTGCAGGAGGAGAGAGGCAGAAATACAGCCTACGGGAGTAGGGAGAGATTAGAATGTCATAGTGGTTAATCATACAAGTGGTTTGGTATGTTATTATATTTCACTTCAGTATCTTTTCTTACTAAATGTTCAATCTTATTTCACTCTGTCGCACACTCCTCATTCTCACTTTTAATCTTAGTCGTTTTTATATCTTTAGATCTTTAGATCATCATCAAGGCAAGAGGCATATGACTTTACAACACTTATTATCTGTTCTCCTGCAGTCACAAAGGAGGACACTAGATACATGCATATACTATTCACCCACACATACTGTATACAGTGAGCTCCAAAAGTATTGGGACAGTGACACATTTTTTGTTGTTTTGGCTCAGTACTTCAGCACTTTGTATTTGATATGATACAATGAGGTTAAAGTGCAGACTGTCAGCTTTAATTTGAGGGTATTTTAATCAATACAGTTGAGAAATTACACTTTTTGTACATAGTCCCCCCATTTTAGGTGTGTATTAAAGTAGTCAAGTTTAGTAATTGGTCCCATATTACATCAAGCTTGTGACTCTTCAAATTTGTTAGATGCATTTGCTGTTTGTTTTGGTTGTGTTTCAGATTACTTTGTGCCCAATAGAAACTAATGGTAAATTATTTATTGTCATTTTGGAGTCACTTTTATTGTAAATAAGAATAGAATATGTTTCTAAACACTACATTAATGTGGATGCTACCATGATTACAGATAATCCTGAATGAATCGTGAATAATTATGAGTGAGAAAATTACAGACGCACAAATATCATACCACCAAGACATGCTAACTTCTCACCATTACAATAACAGGGGAGGTTAGCATTTTTGGGGGGGGAGGGGGGGGTATGATATTTGTGCGTCTGTAACTTTCTCACTCATCATTATTCACGATTCATTCAGAATTATCCTTAATCATGGTAGCATCCACATTAATGTAGAAGTGTTTAGAAAAATATGCTGTAGCCTATAGATGCAATGTACTCATCTCCAGTCCATAACAGTGGGTTACCATTCTCCCTCTTCCATCATGCCATCACGTATTGGAACAGGTAGCAAGGGCTTCATTGCATCAGAAGAGGCAACATCGTTAACATAATTTCTCCCCTCGAGGCAACGCTTTTCACCCCTCATTATTCAAAGCTCTTGTCTTTCACACTCCCACTCTTTCCTTTTTCCTCTCTCTCTCGCTCTTTCTCTCTCTCTCTCTCTCCCTCCCTTTCCTCACTCTCTTTCTCTCTCGCTCCTCCCCCTCTTTCTCTCCCCCAATTTGTTCGATATCAGAGCTAAGCAGGTGTGAATTCATCCCAGTAGAATCCACTTTGCAGATGAAGAGAGC